>NC_039359.1:144200810-144207946 GCF_003573695.1 Papaver somniferum
GTTAAGAGATATTATCCTGATCTCTTGGGATGTATATCTTCTTCTACATGGCATGTATATCTTTGTGTATCTTCGTGTGCATCTTTTTTTATTTCTTTCCCTATCATGTATATCTTGTTTCCTTATTTATCTATGTTTCTTGTATATAAGAACAAATGTATTGTAACTTGTTTCTTACGTTGAATACAACCCTAATATTCAGAATATACATGTCATGACAATCTTTGTCAACTATAACACTAGAATTTTTACGGTCGAATAAGGTGCAAAACATGCAGTAACTCTAGCTCTTTCAGAAGAGGATGGGCCATCTGGTTGTTTTTATGAACGCGCAAAACTATCTGCATTTTAATTCGTGCTGACCAGCTATCTTGTGCAGCATCTAGACGATAAACATCATCGGTGGTCTACTACTGTTTAGTATTTATCTACTGATATCGCTTTACCTTTGCTTCTCTTTTTTGCTTGTTTTATGTTTGTTAGAAGCATAAGTCTGTTTTGGTATTTATCTTGTGTAACTGAGGTGTTTTCTGTAACTCCTTTTTATGTTTTTACTGTCTTTCTTTATTGCTTCTATGTCAGTAGTAGTTTTTTTCACTCTTGTTGTATCATTTAGAAAATAAACGGTTTAGGCCGGTTCTTATGGGAGCTGGTATAAAGATTATTTTTCCATGCCACATGGCATGCCAAACTAGTTTCTCCATTATGGTAAAACTGGAAAATTTTATTAAAATAGTATATTATATTGTGTTTTGTGGGACCCTTGTTAATAAAAAATCTAGTTATTTGTATCTGGTGGGGTCCTTTTTAGATTTTAGGTATTATAAAATATTTTGTGAGGCCCTTTTATAATAAAAATCTATTATAATAACTAAAAAGTAGGAGAGAAGAAAAAAATAAAAAATAACCTAGCGGTGGAGACTACACCGGGAGGTCTACACTACACCGAACGGTCGAGACTCGACCGCTCGGTGGAAACTTGACCTGGGATGGCTAAGTGGCAAATTTGCCACTTAGCCAGGCCAGTTTGCTTGTTTGCCAGCGTCCCGGTTACGATGTGGTCGGGTCACATACATTTTGTATGTGGCCCCTCTTTATTTTCTGACACCTATTTAACTAAAAAACCTGCCCCCTCTATATCCCTTTAACTGCTCCACTTTTTGAGAAAAAGTAGGAAGTTGGAAAAAGAAAAAGGATAAACAGTTAGGTAATAAAACAGTTTTTCAAATTTTTTCCTACTTTATCAGACGTGTCATCATTTAAAGAGGGTCCACATACTTGAAGTATGTGGCCCGACCACATCGTAGCCGCACCGGTTTGCCAGCTCCATAGTGGGTGCAAAATTGGCAAACTAGCCAGTTTGCTATGCCCATAAGAACCGTCCTTAGGAATGTCCTGTTTTACTTCATAATTATCCGGACTTTGTCTCATGAAAGCCCCGTTTAGGATTTCTTTTTTTTTCCACTGCGTCTGGTTTTTCGACTAAAAATTTGGTTTTAATCGTCCATTGTGGATGCTCTCAAAGTAGTTTGGCCGAGTAAATTATGTTTTAAAGCTACAATATGCAAGATTCATCCGGCCCTAAGTTTCCCTCCAAATCCTGGAAGCTGAAGCTGACATTATGCAAACAAGAGGTACAAAGAAAATACACCTTGCCATCAAAAAAGATCACCAACTTGTACTGATCAAAAATGAAAAAAAAAAGATTTATTTAAAATTAAAATGTTAGACATGGAAGGTTATGGTGGCAAATCTAATCCTACACTTTCTGACTCAAGTGCATTACCTCATTATCATCTGGAATGTACCTCGCAGACTTCTCCCCAAGATCTTTCAACGAAACAAAGCTATTCATGAGGAATTGCTTGAGCATATCTCTAATCTTCATTCCAGAGTTGTTTTACATTTTCAGTGTCACGGTCATAAATAATGGGTACTTTACAGTCTCGCAAATCCCAATCCTCCCACATCAAAACTTGATTGTTATCAGTTACGGCAAATGGTTCATAATCCATAGATTCATTGAACTCACCTTTATTTTCCATACTGAGCTCCTTGATCCAAACCCAACGGTTCGAGTCATCATTCTCGTCCACCGAGAAGTACCCAACATTCTCACCCTTCTTTTGTTGCTCTTTTTTTAACATCCACATAACCAAACGCTTATCTTCCTTGCGCATGAAAGGATCGTCCTCATCTTTTACACACTTTTCAACTGTAACATGACATAGACACGAACAACCACTCAAAGACACCAAACGTCTGTAACCACGGATAACATCATGACACGGCGGCATTGGGATGGTACTAAACGTCTCACCTGCTAAATCAAATACATTGATATACCAATACGCTCCGTCCAAAAAAGTGCGTCATTTGCATAGACCATTCTTTCTTGTTTAGTGTAACTTATAAATCCTTTCTCTCTCCACCCACTGCCATCACCAAGGGTGTATACCTGAAAACTTCCAGACTCGTTGAATCGGTTGTACTGGTAAGCAACTTGGACAACCTTGTACTCATTGGTGGACTGGCAATAACCAAACCCACAAAAACCTCAGGTCTTGATATTTCACCAAAATCAACCTCAGGAAGATAAACATATTCTCCTGTCATTGGATTGCATATGTACACAAGACACTGCGCATCATCTTTTCGAACAGGAAGGCAAACTAAACCATTGCAAGAACCAAATATAACAGGATTATGAGGTTTATTTCTAATCAGCTTAACAGGAATGTTCCTGGATGTGCCTAAACCAAGATCTATTTTTGAAAGTGTCTTGTAAAAAATTGGTTCATCATCATCAATACTTACCTCATCGCTATATCCTTGAAAAAACTGGATTTCTTGGCAGCGCCTTGCGGTTTTGCAACCTGCAAAAAGGAAACCTGGCTTTGGCTTTCGCATCAATTTCCTCCAAAGCTTGCACACTGCTCTACTCCTTGAGACGAACTCAATAGGGATATGCAAAAGTATTTTCTCTGTTAAATCTAAATTCATACTGTTGATTAACCCATTGTTGTTTGCGAGAGTCTGGAGCGATTCCCTTCTTTTACTGGATCTGTGATTTTCTTCCATGATTTTTTGGTATGTTTGAATAAAAAATATTCTTC
Organism: Papaver somniferum; assembly: GCF_003573695.1. Classification (NCBI taxonomy): domain Eukaryota; kingdom Viridiplantae; phylum Streptophyta; class Magnoliopsida; order Ranunculales; family Papaveraceae; genus Papaver; species Papaver somniferum. Next base: position 144,203,927 of record NC_039359.1, read on the forward strand.
TTGCTTAACAATGGCATCCGTATATATATGGATGAAGGCAGGATGATCCAGGCGTTACCCAAATCAAATCCCCCAAACTGAAGTAGGAATTAAAAACCGAAGCGTGATTGAATATAACGAATATCAAAGAAATTTGTCCCGTTTCGGATATATCGATATCAAAACTAGTCATAAAACACCAAGGTGACCAAATTAGTGATGCAAAAACTCCAGCCATATGTTGAGAGTTATAAGAACTCCATTTCCCCCAAAAGTGATACAAAAACTCCAAATCTAAAATAATAATCTAAATTAGATCTTTTCCTATTTCAGAAATACCAGGCTTACCCTTTTTTATGCTTTTCTTTGTACGAGATATTAATTCCCCAATCTTTCTTAAACTCTCAAACCACCACTGAAACCAGTACCGCGTCTATATCTTTCATTAACACCATCTTTGTCTCCTTCACCAGCAGCAACACCTCAACCTCCTACTCTTGTACCACCACTAAACCCACTGCAATATCCTGATCCTCCACCAAAATCACCTCCACAACTCCTCTTCCTACCATTACACCTCAATCAAACCCATTTCCATGTCCTTATCTACAAGCAAATTCGAAATACATATCTCGATTCAACGAAGATTGGGTATTAATTTTTTGAGTTAAATCGATTTGTATCAATGATGATGACGGTGGTGGTACTCCAAATCATATAATTTTACCGAACCTCCTACTCCTCCTCTTCCGATCCAACCTTCAATTTCTGACCATCTCCGAGAATCACTAAACAAAAAGTTGAATCACAATGATGATATATCATTATCATCATCATCTATTGTTTGATTTGAAGAAATTTCACCTCAACCTCAACTATTACAAGAGGTGCGTATTTCATTTTAGGATTTTTTTGTATCTAATTTCCAATCAGAATCTGATTTCTAAAGAATTTGGTTTTAATTTTATGAATATCAGCTTTCAAAAGATTAACATCGGTATGAATACCTGATGGTGCTGGAATTCGGTCTTTTGTATGGAAGGTAATCAGTTTTCTTTTGATTTTTTAGGTTAAAAATTGAATGAATTTTGAGTTGGGTTTTTACAACAATTAAGGTAAACAAAAATGAATTTTATCTATTTATACGAGAAGAAATGTTTTGTTGTAAATGTGGTTGGATATGTGTTGAGATCATATGAAACAACAACTGCATCACTAGTGTGGTATGATGAGGTTTACAAGCGAAGCGAAGTGAAGATTTAGTCATGTATGGATAGACTTTATAGTCATATGGAGATGTATTTTTCCTATTTGACTGTTCTGAATGGGATTTCTGTATCTAACTCTTCTTCTGTTTAGATTTATGATGTAGTTAAATTCTATTTTGTTTATATTTGCTCCGAACTTATACAACGGTATATAGAATGTGGAACAGACTTCCACCTAATGCTGCTAGCAACTAGTAACCATAGGTAGGGAGAACATGGATGCACTAATCCACTGGATACGTGTTATTGTTGAGGTGGATGGTATTGTAAAATGATGAATAGGATGTGGGACGGGCTGGAGCCTAGTAACTATGAGTGTTTTCTAGCAGGTTCAAATGTGTAGAAACTTTTTATTCTCATCGTGGAAATCCAAAATTGGTTTTTGCGCAGTTTTTTTCTTCCTGATTAGTGTTTGTTTTTGGTGCAGCATATGCTTAGTTGCAGTCCTCAACGTGTGGCTGCTTGTTAGTTATGTGTTTACCAAGTTGAGTGATTCATTAATAGATACTTGTGAAATGATTTGTTTGTTTCAATAGTTGAGACCTCTGTGTGTGTCCATGCCTTACAATATTTGTGCGAGTTTCAAGTTATTTTTTTTATAAACCAACACAGGTTATTGGTATTGGTGTGGTCAAACAGAATGAATCATGGTTTGCAATTTTTCTTGCAGTTGAATTCTGACGAAACCAATTACGGTTTCATCTTATTTATGATGAAACCGAAAATTGGTTCCGTCGTATTTATGATGAAACCATAATTGTTTCCATCTAATCTTATCCTTACTTAAATTGAATTTTGTTTATGAGTTTGAATTGTTGTTGTGCTTGATAATGGATTAGATGTATGCTAGGATTTGTTACATGAAATTGAAGAAAAGGCCTGAAAATGGTTAGTTTTTGTATGTGCATATAGGCTCAGGAGTGGGATACTTGCTCTGTTGGATGTCATTTTGGACATAAAAGTGGAGATGATAAGACGCCGGATGCTTCGTTTGGTCAACCTAGTAATGGAGTGCCTGGGATTCTTCGGATAATGGAGTCATCGCATTATTATTCATAGAATAACGTTGCTCCGGCACGAGAGTGGGTAAGCACAATCCAAAATGTCTTTTTAGAAATAAGATTGATGCACTAGCTAGTCTTGTTAGTTTGATAGTTCAGACTTTAGACGATGAATTTGCAAGATTGTGGATATGTGTGAGGCGCTGAATTAGAAGTAATCCCCTTTGTGACTTGATAACCGTTCCAGTAAGCATTAAACGAACACTTCTAATTGAAAATATCTATTTAGCGTACACAGGCATCCCTACAAGTCTGAATTTTAGGCTACAAAAGTTAACCTTAGCACATCAGAATGAAACTACTGGCGAGTAACCATCTTTGACATCAGTTATGTCTTAATGTTGTTACCACTCCAGAACTATCAAGAGTTGCTAAAGACTAACGTTTGATATAATTTCTTTTGTATTAGGAAAGGGTTTAAATTTGTAATGACAACTAGTCTCTCATCAGATGTTCCTGTTGGTTATTTTTCGTGGGCTGAGTATGACATTATGGCACCCTTACAACCACAGACAGAAAAGGCCCTTGCGTCTGCCTTCATTTCCGACTGTGGTGCCCGAAACTTCCTTTTGCAGTCCCTTGAGATGCTTGAGAAGTCAAATATTTCAATAGATTCCTATAGTGGTTGCCATCGGAACCGTAATGGAGGTAGAAATCATACATATTACTCTGTATATCGTATCCCATTTTGGTGCCTTATTTTGAAACTTTTGTCCAGCTCCTAGATGGGGTTTATAAAATCATGCTAGAATTATATGCTTAGTGTTGTCTGGTTGGCTTGTGAAGAGATTTTTAATTCTATTAGAGACATAGACCACAAAAGTTTAATTTAGCAACTCTGTAAGTGCATGCTACAGTTACAACATTTATATTATTATTCGACAGCCTAGCATGTATCTTCGGTTGCCTGATGTTGCTAATAGATAATAGTTTGTTGAGGTTCTTGACGACTAAAATAGGATACCTGTTTTTAGCAATAAACTTTGCACCTGCAATGTCAAATCTCTTGATATATAGTGGTCATGTTTGCTTAACTATTCACCAATCACGTCAAGCTTTCTAGATGTTCATATGGGTATCTTTTGTTATTCATAGTGTACAATTAAATAATGAACTTTCTATGACATATAAGTTAGTAGACAAGGAAACTTTTTTTAGGTGATCAACTTGATTTTCGATTGTCTATTGAGAATTTACTTTTTGTTCATTCTTGAGTATTTAAGTTGTATCACTGCTTGCTGACATTAGTTCACTTTGTTGTAGGCTGACACTCGGTTCGCACCAATTATGGGTTCATCTTATTTATGATGAAACTAAAACCGGTTTCATCGTATTTATGATGAAACCAAAACCGGTTTATGATGAAACCAAAACTGGTTTCATCGTATTTATGATGAAACCAAATTTGGTTCCATCTAATTTTTGGTCGGTGGTGGTGAGCGGTGGTGCTGGTGGCGGTGGTGCTGGTTTTGGGCGGTGGTGGTCGGCGGTGGTCGACAGTGGTGGTGGTCGGCGGTGGCTGATGGTAGTGGTGCAATGGCGCAGTGGCGGTGGTGGTGGCGGCGACGCGGCGGTGGTGGCGCGATGATAGTCGTCGCCGGCGGTGGTCAGCGGCGGCGGTGGTGGCCGGTGGTCGATGGCGGAGGTGGTGGTTGGCTGCGGCGGTGGTCGGTGGCGGCGACGGTGGTAGTGACGGTGGGAGTCGTGGTGCT
>NC_039359.1:145433530-145459261 GCF_003573695.1 Papaver somniferum
ACAACAACAACAAAGAAATTAATTTGGAGATGAAATATCTTCTAAGACAAAGAACTACTATTTAAAGAAGTAATCTACGTGTTTCACTTTATTCAACTGCCATTAAAAAGAGCATGCGCAAATTATACCAGACTAAGTTAGTCAGTCTGTTTAAGCTTTTTGATAGTTAAACTAGCACTTTTCCTAATGACAGCTTAGGTCATTTAGCCCAATTCAAATAAACCCATTTAATTAGTTTGGAAACAAAACATCGTACCCAAAATATGATACCCATCAAATTCAACATAGAAAAATTCTTATGCCTCGTAGTCCGAACAGGTAAAAACCAGTTTCATCATTTTGTAATGAAAGATATACATAATACGCGGGAGATTAACTGACTGAAATTTGAAACAGAACCATGTCATGTTTTTAGAGCAGAAGTTAATTACTCATCTTTACAAAGATGATTCTCAGATTTCTAATATTTTTTATGTCTGATAGATCAAAAACCAACCAACTAACCAGCAGGAAAGCTAATACGCATATATACTCCTCTGCATAAATGTTGAATTCATACAATTTCTTATAAACAAACTCTACCCATATTGCCTTAAACATAGGATCTAAAACCACTCCAATACTCATAACAAAATTATATTCATGCCAATATGCATCAAACTTTTATCTCATCTTCAACCCTATTTATTTGATATACAAATAAGGACTAAATTCATATTGTTTGATGAATTTATTAACTTCATGCACCCTATTGTAATACATGTTTGCAGTTAGATACTTAATCCCTGCAAAATTAGTTGAATATCATTAAAAACCTCTAAACACTCACAAATTGTTATTCCTTATTGCCACTCCTTTTCACATGGTAGAGAATGGAAATGAGAATCAGTCTCAGGTAGTCTTTCAAAATCTTTTTGCAATTTAATTGCATTCTTAAGCATCAGAAAAGTGGAGTTCCATCTGGTGTCCACATCTAAATTTACAGACTTTCCATACAACTTATATTGTGAGAATGATGTTGCAAACCTCTCTTTCCTAGCTTGTGAAAACTTAACATACATAACGCACAAATTGCTTTTACAAACTCAATAGCTACTTTCATACCATCTAATACAACTAAATGAAGTATGTGGTTTCTATACCTCATGTGAAACATTTTCCCATTAAGAACCACACAACCCTTACCCTTTAGCCAACTAATCAGATTTCTCATTATAACACCATTTGCAGGAGCATTATCAGCAGTTAAAGCAAATAATTTCCTATTTATACTTCCTTCCAGAGTGCAAGTTTTGGAAAATTATGCGATAACATCTCATGTATGTGGTGATGGCACTAAAATGTAAGCTAATGTTTTCTTATGAAACTTCTATTCATCATCTATATAACGACATGTTACACAACAATAACCATCTTTAGCATGTTTAGAAGTCCACACATCAGTTGTAAGAGTATATTTTAGAGTTCAAATTATCCATTTCTATTTGCAGTTCTTCTTTCTTTTTAGCATAAAACTTCATCAAATTATCTCTAGTTGTATTCTTATACATTATATTAGTAGCAGGGTTCAGAGACTTACAACACTCTCCAAAATAGAAATGCTCAACCATGTTAAGAGCGTAATCATGCTTAGCAATCATTTTAACAAGACATAACCTAGTAACTGCAGGATCATTCTTCCAATTAGCTAATTCAGTTGTTTGGTTACCTGCTGTTTTTAGTCCAGTAGAAATCTTGCCCTGACTGATTCTCTTCTTTCTTGGGGAAAATCTTTAGATGAGCAGTCAACCTTCTAGTTCCTTTTGAATTACAACTTTACAATGTGATCATGTACCTTCTATGACAACCTCCTTCACCTCAGTTTTTCCAATCTTCGTGGTAACATACTTAATAAATTCATTTCATACTTTTGACCTTGTTGTACGCAGTTTTTTCTTTGCATCAAATACAAGTAGATCCTCATCTTCTTCTTCAGAAGCTGATATGGGATCATTGGAATGTTCTGGTAATCTCCTACTCACAGGTGTTGAAGCAATTGTTGAGCCTGAAATACTTTGTTTTTTTCTGGTAATTATGATTGTGAGGAATTTTATTGAGTGTTTGACGTTGAGGTTCCAACTTGATTGGATTCCTTTTGAGACATTTTTCTACATTAAAAGTTCAAACAGTATTGAAATTTAAATGCATAAAAAATTTTGAATTTGCATCAAAACTGAACAATCTAAGACTTGAATCATATTTTGAAGAGAAACCCCAATTTTCTGATCACACACATATCTTAAGAACTCAAAACTAAACCCAAAATTTTTTCCCTAAAAATATTGCCCTAATTTTCTAATCACGCTTCTGAGTGGTTGATATAAACAAATATATATGATTAATTCATACCTGATTTGTGTTAATGTATGAGGAGATGAAGAACAGAATAGCCTAATTTGTTCCACTGATTTTTGTGTCAATCAGTCAAAAAGTAGAAAAGAAGAAGTAGAAGTGTATAACAAATACAGAAGAGAAAAAATGATATTTGTTTTAATCTTCTCGACATCCAATACATGGGTGATGGAAAAGTATAAGTACATCGCTAGTATTATCGGATGTAGGAACTTAACCAAACAGATAAGGCCTCATCAGATTCTGTTATAATAAGGACGGAAACCCGTTAAAGTATCCGGTTCCAACAACCGAAATCCGATACATCGGAATATCGGATTAAATCCTATGGGATCTCGAATTCTCCGAAACGGATCTCGGACTTCGGACTGGGATCGACAGTCCTAGGGGTGGGAAGGTATGTTATGCACGCTCATGAAAAAGCCCAACAATATGTTATGGCCCAAATTGGAAGATATGGAGTCGAACCTGACCAGTGACCACTCACCCTATGAACTTCAGTTTAAACCTCATTTAGTCATTTATCAAGATCAAGACAATCACTTTCCTTCTCAACAGAGAAATGGGTGTTTCATCAGGTTCTGCCATCGAAGAACAGAATGAAGAACCTTTACTCATCACCACACCAGGTGATACTGTTGATGAGATGATTGTGAATTACAGAGGAGAGAAAGTGAATCTAAGTACAGAAAACAAATACGGTGGATGGAAATCAGCATCACATATTATTATATGTGAAGTAGGAGAGACAATTGCTTATTATGGGATTTTATCAAATCTGATTACATATTTAATCGGTCCACCACTGAATCAATCAACAGTAGCAGCAGCAACTAATATCAATACTTGGTCTGGATTTGTTTGGATGCTTCCTCTTCTTGGTGGATTTCTTGCTGATTCTTACTTTGGGAGATTTCATACCATCTTCTTCTCTTCTCTCATCTATATCCTGGTAAGTGGTTTAATCTTTCTCTCTTTCAAATGATTTTAATTTGCAAATTTAGGCCTAAATGAATTGGTGGGATTACATTAAGGGATGTAATTTAGGGGGAATTTTAGTTCTTTGCAATGCTTGAATCGAAAATCACCATATAAGATGAAAATTATGTCCAATTTTTGCAAATTCCATTGCTAGGCTCAGTTTGAATGTGAGCCGGTGGTGGAGCTCAGTTTAAATCTGTTGGTTAGTTTGGTGAATCAAAGTGTAGATTTGTGATTGATTTCACATTCTACTTTAAATCAGTCGCAAATCTAGTCTTGCATTCACCAAACAAACCAACAAACTCTCGGAGGTATCAAGCCCAGGTAAAAAATAGCGTCTGGTGAGGTTTACATTAAATCCAAGTGCATATTGAAGCATTGCCTTACTTGCCAGGCGGACATACAAACTATGTCAACCGAAGTCAGGCAATCATTCTAACTGTGCGTTGGTACATATGATTCTTTTCCAAGTGTGAGGCTCGGCAAAAAGTCATAGCTAAAGCAAGCTTGGCACATTTGGTTTTCTGGACACTACCATTGTGGACGCTGTTCTCGGTGAACATCCGTTTACCTTAACATTACTACCATGTATACCCCTTAACATTCTCGATGAAAGTAATGTCTACTTTTGAAAAATTATGATTTTGAATTGGCTGGTAGTTTAGCTTGTGCTTGTGAGCTTAGATTCTGGTTATGAGTACCATTAATATGAGAGCTACATAATGTTGCTGCACTTTTGTATTTCTTGGTTTCAAATTTTTAATGCTTTCAAACTACTCAACCGTATAGATCTCCTCCAAAACACAGATAGGAATTAATCCACAGAAGATAAAGATAATGGTCCTACAACTCTACAGCGCTTAAGATGACCATGTAGACATTGCTAAAATTCAGGATTCATTTATGATGCTGATTTAGTGTAACGTTCTGTTGCATTCAGGGGCTTGGATTGTTAACTCTATCAGTTGCGCTCCCTTCTCTTATAAGTCAACCTGAATGTATTCACAGTAGTGATACGACAACTACAGGGAATTCTTGTATGCCTGTTTCTTTGCAAGTTTTCTTCTTTTTCTCTTCTTTATACTTAGTAGCGATTGGGAAGGCTGGATTTAAACCTTGTGCAGAAGCTTTTGGTGCAGACCAGTTTGATGTAAGAAATCAGAAGGAGTGCGCATCAAAAAGCTCATTTTTCAACTGGTGGTTTTTTGGGCAATGTGTTGGTAGTAGCATTTCTTTCTTAATCTTAACTTACGTTCAAGAAAACATAAATTGGACTCTTGGATTTGGAATTCCTTGCATTTTCATGGTAATCGCACTTGTTGTTTTCTTGCTTGGAACTAAAAGTTATCGTTTTAGTGTGAAGCAAAATAAAGAAAACCCATTACTGGGAATACTTCGAGTATTTTCCAGGGCCGCAAAGAATTGGAGAACCAACTCATCTCTAGCTGCTACCGGCGGAACGCCCCATGATAAGATTCCCGCTGGTGCTCACCATTTAAAGTTAGAGAATATTGTTATTCCTGTTACTCATGATTATATTAAGTTCTGTTGACATTGTTTCTTGGTTCATTAACTTGATCTGTTTTTTGATAAATGTACAGATTCTTAGACAAAGCATTGATTTACATGCCGATTGACCAGGTTAGTTCAACGGAGAATAGTATAAGATGTAACATTGATCAGGTTGAAGATGCAAAGGTTCTACTTCGTCTGATCCCTATATGGATTACATGTTTGATGTATGCAGTAGTAATTTCTCAAACCACAACCTTCTTCATTAAACAAGGCAATACCATGGACAGATCAATAGGACCAGATATTCATATACCAGCTGCATCGCTTTTAACAGTTATGTCTTTATCTGTTATTCTCTTGATTCCCATCTATGATCGCATTTTTGTTCCTCTGGCACGCTCACTTACTAGTTTACCCAGTGGCATAACAATGCTTCAGAGAATTGGTGTTGGGATGTTTCTATCTATGGTAACAATGGTTGTCGCGGCTGTAGTCGAGAAGAAAAGACTCCGAATAGCTCTTGATTTTGGATTAGTCGACATGCCGAAAGAGACAATTCCTTTAAGCTTATGGTGGTTAGCTCCTCAATATTTACTGATTGGCGTCACTGAAATTTACACCATTGTTGGTATGCAAGAATTCTTTTATGATCAGGTTCCAAATGGGTTGAGGAGTATGGGTATTGCGTTTTATCTTAGCATCATCGGCATTGGAGATTTCCTGAGCGGGTTTCTTATCTTTGTCATTGAGAAGGTTACAAATGCTAGCGGCCAGTCTAGTTGGTTTTCTGACAACCTCAATCGAGCACATCTTGATTACTTCTACTGGCTTCTTGTTGGGCTTAGTGCAGCAAACTTGATTGCTTACTTATATTTTTCAAAATCTTATCTGTATAACAGACTATGAGGATCAGTTAAAGACATTTGTACATGTTATTTGTTAAAGATGACTAGATTTCAATTTACATGACCACCAGACTAATTGTTATCTCAAAAACTTAGAACCAACAACTTCTCACAAGGCATTTTACACAAACTCACATGTACACACTCTTCCATCTCAAAATCAAACCCAAATAAAGAAATAATTAGCAATATATAATATAATTCACCCTGATATCTTTTTGTGGTTTTTTTTTTTTTGGATGTAATAATTAACTAGACTCTGTAAAAACGGTTGGGTGAAGTAGAATTAAAAGTTTGAAGAAGGGCTTGAGCCTGATCAAGCTGTTCATTTAAAGACCGTATCTGAGCTTGGTATAAACGTACATGGTCTAAAGCCTTAGCTTCTATTTCACCAACTTGAGTATTCAATCTTTTCTCTGCTTCTTCAACTACATAAATCCTTTGTGTAGTTTTCTCAACTTGTCGTCTCGTTTTTTCTTGTCTCTCCAAACTCTTTTTTATCTGTATTTCCAACTCTTCATTTCTTTGCCTCAAAACCTCATTTTGTGCTCCAACATTAATAATTTTAGCGGCCATTACTGGAAAAGAGAATTAGTGGAAGAAGAAAGAATTGGTATGTTTATTTAATTCTCCTTAACCAAACCATGTCAGTGCCTTGAAGGCTTCATTTTATAGGTGTAGCGTAGGATGTCTAGATTCAATGTACGGTTTACTTTGTCAAATATCTATCTAGTAAGTACTCTGTCATCATGGCCAGCCAGCCAGCCAGCCAAAATATGAAGGGGTAAATAATGAAAGAGCAAATAAATACCCAAGAGTCAATTGATTGACATGCCGATAGAGACAATTAGTTTATGGTGGTTATTGGTGTCACCAAGATTTTGATTATTGTTGGTGTGCAAGAATTCTTTTATGATCAAATTCCATATAGATAAGCGCTGAATTCAGTAAAAGAAAATCCGAAAAGCAACTTTAGTGTGGATCTAATCTTGAACCTCGCGCGCCTCGAGCTGTGAAAAAGAACAAAAATAATTTGGCTCTGGAGACCTTCGGTGTGTTAGACTGACGTGATAACCAACTACACCACGAAACCGTCTGGTGCCTACTTTTCACGAGTCTAAGAGCGTCCATAGTGGTGCGAGCATAACTAAAGACCAAAGACTAAAAAAAAAGATCAAATTTGGGTTTAGTCCGTTCTGTGGCGTAGCGGGTGACGAGTAAATTTGGTCGCGCGTTGATATAAAGTCCGCTTCATCGTCCAGCGTAGATAAAGATTACGCCTGGCATGGGGCGTTGATAAAGATAACGCCTGGTATGGGGCGTTGATAAAGATAACGCCTGTATGGGGCGTGAACTATAGCAACGCCTGGTGTGTGGGACGGAGATTATACGTTCGCCCGGGTTCAAAAAAAAAATAAAAAAATGGGGCGTTGATAAAGACAACGCCCCAAGCAAAGTTTTCAAAACTTTGTGAAGGTGGGATCATGACTATATCAACGCCTCAAGAGAGGCGTTAACATTATGTACGCCTGGGTGTCCGGCGTTAACTTTACGTACGCCCCATTCAGGCGGACATTATACCAACGCCCCATCCAGGCGGACATTATACCAACGCCCAGCATCAGGCGTTAACTTTACGAACGCGCGGCTACAGGCGGACATTATACCAACGCCCGTCGGATAGGCGGACATTATATAAACACCCGACTATATTTGGATTTGGTCTTAATCCCCGACCAAATTTGGTCCGAGTTTTACTCTTTGATCAAATTTTGATCGATGGTCCGTCCCACTACGCTAGCCCACTCGACACCAAATTTGGGTTTAGTCGTCCACTGCAATTGCTCTAAGAGCATAGCCTATGTGCAATTTCCTCATATTTCAGACATGAGGCATGCTGCTTGCCACGGACCTATTTTGGGTTCAGGAATGCTAAACGAACCGTGTAAAGAAACAGTAAATAAAAACCGTTCAGACCCAGGACACGGGTGGGCTCCGTTTTTGGGAGAAAACAGAGGGTCCCGTTTTATGGTTGGTTGTGTAAATACGGTTTTTGAGTAGTTTGTTTTCACGGTTTGACAAGATTTTTTGTTTTGGGTTCACATGCATAATTTTGGTTACATTCCCGGATTTTCTACTTGAATAATAGATACCGGTCACGAGGTAAATCTCGCATTATGGATAAATTTTGATGTAGTCATATGGTAAATTCTGGGTAACCAAATATAGAAATTAAGTGTCACGAAAATTTTTAGGCTGCAAAGTTTATTTTGGATCACCAAGAAAACATTAGATATCTAACGGATTTTGAGTAAAGTTGGCGTATTTATGTAGATATTTGGCCAGCCAAGAAAACACTAGGTATCTAGGAATTTTGATCAGACATGTTGTTTGCCACATACCTATTTTGGGTGCATACGCAAAGATTTTGTTAAATTTGCAGATTTTGTATCCGATTAATAGATTCGGGTCACGAGGTGAATCTTACATTATGGATAAATTTTGAATCTTGATATAGTTTGAGTCACATGGTAAATTTTAGGTTACCCAATAATATAGAATTTTGAGTGTCAAGAAAAGTTTTACGTTGTAAAGTTTATTTTGGAGCACCAAGAAAATACTAGGTACCTAGCATATTTTGACTTAGTAGACGTCTTTTTTTGACATGATAGACATCTTTTTTGACATAGTGGTTGATTAGGGTTAGGGGAAATTTTGAGTCCTGAACAATTTATTGGGCCAATAAACTTATTTGGCACTGAATTTTGAGTTCCAAATCAGATTTTTCGTTCATGAATTTTGAGTTCGAAATCAGATTTTTAGTTCATGAGCCATATTTGTGTCGCGAATAGTTTAAAACCAATGGTTTAATTTGGTCGCAACATAGATTTTGAGTCATGGGATAAATTTTGGAACACAATGCAAATTTTAGACTACAAATTTTTTCACAACACGAGTAAAATTTTGGAACAGTAGGAAAATGCTTATTGTGGAGGCCTTCAGTATGTTCGACTGATATGAAAACCATATACACCATAAAACTAGAGAAACGTTCAATGAAAACGTCTTGAGTGCATCTTTTGTCACATACATGATGCATCATGTTGTACAAACGAGCACTCAGTTTCTACAAAGCTGTTATTAGAGGTTACCAAATCTCATATGATTGAAGGGTTATTTTTGCTTAGTACTATTGACCTCCTTTGAGTTTGGTAATGCTCGGTAATCAGGTTGGGTCACATACAATTTTTGTGTCACATAATAAATTTAAAGGCAGTGGATGTATTCGACTATGCGAGTAACAATGATAGTAAATTTTCTCAAGTTTCTTGAACAAATCTGTCATGGAGCAAAGAATAGGTGGTTTCCAAGTTGCTAACAGTGGGTCTTAGTTTTGCACTTATAGTTTGTTGATGACATTATCATTTTTCTGAATGTCCCTAAAACTGAAGTTAAGAAGACCTCATGTGTATTGATGGTCTTTGAAGTTCTTACATGTCTTAAATTGAGCTTAGAAAAAAGTTTTGTGACAAACATGTGTGAAAATGAAGCCATTGATGATGTTCCTCCGAAGCTGGGTCATAAGACTGATCCTATTGTTTTCTTAGGATTGCTTGTTAGTCCTTTAATGATAGATTTTTGAATTTTGATGTAGTTTGGTCACATGTAATTTTGGGTCGAAAAGCATGTTTTAGATAACACAATATAGAATTTTAAGTATCAGCAAAAGCTTTAGGCTACAAACCCTATTTTGGATCACCAAGTATCTAGAAGATTTTGAGTAAAGTAGCCATTTTTGGATCATAATGGCTGGCTGATAGGTTACCGGTAAATTTTGAATCCCCAAAAATTGGTGGGGGTATTTTGCGTTTCCTCCTCTTTAAAGATAGCTAATTAGTGTTTCCTCCCCAAATAGATTCAAATTAGTGTTTCCTCCCATCGTTAGGAATTCCGTCCATGTCTCGGTTAGATGACTCGACACTTGTGCATGCGTGGCAGAAACTGTAGGCGTGTCAAACAAAATTACCAAGATACCCTCATTTTTTGGTGAATTAAATTAAAGTCACAATCTGAGTCTTCTTCCTTGAAACTGAAACTCAAATCACTTGTTTGCATTTTCAATGGCAACACAGCAAACCCAATTACTCAGAATCATCACCAAACCCAATTACACAGAATCAACCCCAATCAAACATCTCTGTGGTAAACTCAGGACCGATTCACATCTAAAACCCCCAAATTTCGTTCTAAAATCAGTAGAGATCCACCATTAACAACCCATTTCAGTTCCTTGTTCAGGAAATCAAACATAACCTATGTCTTTATATCATCACAGCTTCATTGGCCTTCTCAATTGAACCCAGTCGCAGTTCCGATTGAATCTGAGAGACGATGATGTTCATATGTTATGGGTGGAGAAAGTAGATGAAGAAAAAAATAAAATTTCAGATTCAGAATTAGTTAAGGTTTTTTGGTTGTTGAAATTGAAGATTAATAGAATTTATGGCTTACTGAAATTTCGAGAGGGGGATTCAGATTGGTCTGTTGAATTGCAGAAGATATGGGTTTTGTTTTGATTTGAAATTGAACAACAAAGAAAGGGACTCGAATCTGCTGCTGCTAAAGTTGATTGTTGTTGTTGCTATAATGGAGGAGTCTGTGGTGATTGATGGATGTGAAATTAAGAATGTTATTTTGTTTAAAGGGAATGGATCTGGTGGTTGTATTATCTATGGGTTTGAGTTTGAAATCAAGGCAAGTAGATGACCTTGTTGCCGTCAATTCGATGAACAAAATGGTGATGAATGATATAGTGTATGATTCGAATTATGAAGAACTGGTGTTGTTGTAGATGGTGAAATTAGGGTTCTGTGAAGGTATTGTGAAATGGAATTGAGGGTCGTGTTACAAAATAAATAAATAATTGATTTAATGGGTTTGAGTTGTGAAGAATTAACAGAGAAGGTGGTGGTTGCGTCTACAGATAGGTGTGAACTGGTTTAGTGGAGGGTATTTTGGAAAGGTGAAAAAACACGTGTATAGTTTCTGCCACGCGTGCACAGGTGCTGAGTCATCTAACCGAGTCATGGACGGAATTCCTAAAGATGGGAGGAAACACTAATTTGAATCTATTTGGGGAGGAAACGCTAATTATGTATCTTTAAAGGGTAGGAAACGCAAAATACCCCAAATTGGTGGTTCAATAAATAGATTTGAGGACATGGCCCTCAATTTTGAGTTCCAAATCATATTTTAATTCATGAGCCATATTTCTGTCGGGGTAGTTCAAAGCCCATGGTTCATTTTTGTCGCGATATAGATTTTAAGTCATGGGATAAATTTTATTCCACAAAGCAAATTTTAAACTACAAATTTTTCTTAGAATACGAGTAAAATTTTGGGACGCTAGAAAATGCTTATTATGGACGCCTTCAGTATGTTCAACTGATGTGAAAACTATATACACCGCAAATCTATGGAATATTTAGTGAAAACACCATGAGTGCATTTTTTGTCGCATATATGATGCATCATAGTGTACAAACGAGCACTCAGTACCTATAAAGATGTTATTAGAGGTTACCAAATTTTATATGATTGATAGGTGGTGGATGCATCCAGGTAACAATGATAGAAAATTTTTTCAAGTTTTGAACAAAGTTGTCATGGAGCAGAGAATAAGTGGTTTCCAAGTTGCTAACAATGGTTTGTAATTTCACACTTATAGTTTGTTGGTGACATTATCATTCTTCTAAATGTCTCTAAAACTAAAGTTAAGAAGACTTCATGTTGTATTGATGGTATTTGAAGTTCTTACTGGTCTTAGATACAAAACCAATAAGAAAATTTTATAAATTGTCTTTGATCTTCAATAATCTTTATACCTGCACAATAACAAACTTGATTCCTGACTTATGATCTATCACGCATGGAATGGAGATTGTTAACAATGGATGATCACAAGTCAATGTTATACTCTTGATCCTTATGTCAGAAGAGAAGGCTTTTAAGAATAATCAAACTAGGTGCAAATCAAGAGATAACTACAGTTAGTCAATCAAATCAATAATTGAAAACTAAATTAACAATACGATTCTAGTTTCCCACCGACGGTACTAGTAGACGCTTCTTGATCCCAAAAAAGTTTTTAAACTAGCAGAAGTAAGAGATTTCGCCTAATTAGGTTATTCTCCTCTCCAAGATGGTATTATAAGAACACTATTAGTCGGCTACAAGAAACAACAAAGATGAAGTTTGCCTGGCTCAGGATAAGTTTGTAAGAAGAGCAAACTTCACTATTTGTATACCAAGGTAGTTTGGACACCAAGAAATTTCCATAACCGACGATATTCAAAATATATGCAATGAATTAAGCACCTAAATTCGGTTTTTTCAAATTCCAACCAATATCCAACTATATAACTGAAATCTCAATGGAAAACTCAATATTAGCTAGCAATAAACTAATATATATTTCCAAAGATATGTTTTGATTGTTGGTAAAACAAAACATATTAACTTCGAAAATTTCAAAAATATTCTCTACCATTTCAGTTTGGGATCTCACCTTGAATATCAAGGAATATCTTTTGAACAATTAAGAAATAAGATTTCAGCATATGTTCAAATTACTCACTATATCGACATCTTGAACTTTCCTATTTTGCAAACCCAATTTCCAAATGACACAAACCCTAAAGTGTACGTAACATATAGAAATCAGTTTTTCCTATGGAGATCGGTTCTACCATGATACCTAGATCAAGTTAGGATCGAATTTACCCTGACTCCCAATATAGGTAGGGATCGGTTCTAACTTGACTCCCAGCATAACGTAGGACCGTTTCTACCTTGATTCCCTATATAGGTTAGGATTGGTCCATACTTAAGATCTTCAATGAAAACCGAGACCATAACCCTTTTAATTTCCTTTCGACTATGAAACAGGTTCATATGTCTACTTCCTTAAACTTATGTAATTAAACACAGTTTTCTAGGTATGAAATCAAACATATGTTCACTACACAATCTAGGAACAAGTTACAAAGATTATGTTGATGTCGCAATTATGAAGCTCAAAAGATAAGCATTATACTTCGTGTATCAATATACCAATATAAAGCAATTACGAAGTTCCTTGACACTTTGATCACAATATGATGATCAAGTTTATTATACTGGAGTTTCACATATATAACTTCACATGTTATGTTTTTCAATCAGAAACGACTTGAAAGCAAACGATATAGAAATAGCAACAAGTCAAGTCATGTATTACTAACCTCAAGTGGAAGTATGATATCATCGTCGTTGTCGATACATCAGATTAATACTTGCATGTCTCAACATTTCTAGACTTCCTAGTATAATCTAAGGAAGTTAACTCTAGTAGTCTAATCAAGCGACTTATGAGTTTTTGTACTAAAATATGACAACCAACTTTGACATACCAACGCTTGGTGGTTTCAACCGATAAATGGTCTAACATGATAAAAAGCTTTATAGAAAGTTTTCAATCTTACTTTCTTTCTCGTTTTCACTTACCTTCTTCCACTGAAAAAATATTAAACATAAAAATGAGGAAATTTATTTGAGGAGAGATTGTTGATCAAAAGAAAATGAGTTTGATTTCTTGGAGAAGGTGTGTAGGCCTAAGAAGAAATGTGGATTAGGCATCACAAGTATAAAACTTGTTAACAAGTCCTTAATGTCTAAGTGCCATTAGACTTA
The DNA here is from genome assembly GCF_003573695.1 of Papaver somniferum. NCBI lineage: Eukaryota > Viridiplantae > Streptophyta > Magnoliopsida > Ranunculales > Papaveraceae > Papaver > Papaver somniferum. The sequence continues at coordinate 145,447,054 of NC_039359.1, forward strand.
TGAAAATGAGAAGAATGTTCAATATAGATAAATTATTTGTGAGAGACTAGTTTAAATTTTCTGGTCCCTGCTCATTCTAAGAAAAAGTCTTATGGTGGAATCCAAGCTATTCCAAGCTTGAAAAAGTGTGTAATTTCAAGTCTAATGGATTCCAAGTATGGATCATCTATATTTATTTCCAAGGCATGTTCCAAGATTTCATGAAAGAGAAATCATATTCCAAGAGACAGAGGGAATCCGATTGGGACTCAGTGCAGATCGAAGTTGAGTGTATCTGTTAAGAAACGTAGTTTCAATTTTTTCCCTTTCTCAAAACGCTAATGTAAACAACACTCGGAGCAGTTCCAATCGATGCATAATTTGTACGCGTTTGGCCTTTTTAATGTCACACTCCCTTTATACCACCCTAAAATAAATTTCTGTTTTTGACACCATGTTTACACTCTCAATACTATGTTTGTGTTTGTTTAAGAATTGAAATCAATTATTAATTTATTTAAATTCGTCAAAATAATCCATAAAAGTCAACTCAAAAACTTTTTAAAATTAATTTGTAGACTAACGATGCTTTCAAAACACATAAGAAGATTGCGATTGTAGCGAAGCAAAACATTTTCCAATGATGCTTTACTAAGGATATTCTCAATGAATACTCGATTTTGTTAATACTATTTTACTGTGAGTATTGTATTTTATTTTATAGCGTTCTCGTTTCTTTTCTTTTTTCTATTTTTTTGAAGGAAATATCAATTTCAGAGTTGTGGTGCGCAACGAGGAAAATATTAAGTTATCTGTGGTGGATTTTGGGTGACGACATATTTTAGATAAAGAGTCAACTCTTAGGTATGCAAGGCACTTTTTAGGTTCAATTCAATGTAGTAAAATTTTACAATGTGTGTACCGAAATCCGAACCCAGTTTGTCTACTAGTTGAGGCAAATGCTTAATTTTAATACTTTCCATAATGCAGACTGGTACTAATAGTTAAGCATGTAGAAATGTTTGCATCGGCATGGAAGTAATATAAATAATATTTCTTATGAACACAAGACAAATATGTTTGAAATAAAATAATAATCAAAGGCATAATGCCCCTCATACCTATAACCGGCGTAGCTAGGAATCCAAATATTTATGAATTACCCCACCTCATTCAAATTGAATTAAGTTTACCAAGATTACGATGTTAAAGAATTTGCATAAAGAACATATTAGGACTTTTTAAAACAATTGCTCGTCAAACAATTTTTCTATATATGTTAGATTTAGGGCGAACACACCATATAATTCTTTTGCAACTCAAAATTGATCTAAGAAAAGACAGAATTCTTTTTTTTTCGAAAAAAATAAGAAGAAAGGGATTCATCACAATAAAGTGTTTCAAGTTCATAAGGTTTTAATTCTTTAATAATGCGGACTGGGACAAATAGTTAAGCATGTAGCACTGTTTGCATCTATATGGAGGTAATACAAACAATATTTCTTATGAACACCAGATAAATATCTTTTTTAAGTAGAAATCATAATCGAAGACATAATGCCCCTCGCACTTATAGCCGACCTAGCTAGGAGTCCTGATATTTTTGGATTACCCTACTTCATATCAAACTAATATAAGTTTACCATGATTCCAATTCACAAAGAGTTAATAGAAACTTCATTGCATAAAGAAATATAAAAAAAATAGAACTTCTTAAGATAATTTTGGTCAACCATTTTAGTTTATATATTAATATATTAAAAAAGATATAAAAGAAGAAAGAGAATCATAGTAATAGAAGGTCTCAAACTTATAAGCTAATATTATAATTTATGATTCTCAATCTTCTTCGACGATAATAATCTTGGTTGGATGAGTTTATGCGTGTTGAAGGTCTTTTTGTTAGCTAAACTAATACGTGCATCCAAAAAAAAATTATAATAGAAATTTTAAAATATTTATGATTATTTCTTTAAACCAGATGCTTAAGAGTTTTTTTAGAAATAAGGTTTAATTGTAGTTGTTGTTTTTTTAAGAAAAGGGGTCTAATTGTAGTTGCTCTTTAAGAAGAAGATAGTTTTAGGATTATATATATACATTGTGTTAATTATTTATTAATTTTGTTCTTTCTAATTTGTAGTCAAAAGGTAAATATTCATTCTGGTTCTTAAAGTTACTAACTGGAGGAGTCATAGTACTGTAAAAACCAAGATTTTTTTTTGTCAAAAGTGTGTATAATGGAGGATTATCTAATTAAAGATAAGTAGAAGGCCAAAGACCATCCGAGATTGTATATACGAACATCAGAATCCAATGATGTATCAGTGAAACAAATCATATCGTTTACTGATTTCAAAATATCATCACATTTGTCTGACGACACGTGGCTAAGATTTTGAATACCTGGTGTTTCCCCTGCATATGCAATATTTTTTTACCTCCCACACAAATCAGTTGTCAACAGATTCGCTTGGTATTCCCTACATAGATATAAATTATACTTTCAAGACCCTTGAATACTTCCCAAGGAAATGAAACAATTACTAAGAGACATGAACGTAACTTTGATCGAATATGGAATAAATCCGTAAAGTATTTATCATCTTGAATTATATACTGCCAATCTTTAATAACACACTTTTTAAAACAATTTCTCATCAACCAATTTGTCTATATATGTTAGAGCTATGGCCAAGAAATTTGTACAATTATTTTGCAACTCAAAATCGATCTAAAAAAACAAGGAGCAAAATAAAAGATTCATAACAATAGAGGGTTTCAAATTCGTAAGATAATATTATAATTTTTTATTCTCGATTTTTTTCAACGATTATAATCTAGGTTGCATGATGTTTATGCGTATTGAAGGTCTTTTTGTTAGTTGAACTAGTACTTGCATTCAAATCGTTATAATAGAATACGAAAGTTTAAGTTAGTTTAAGAAAATTCGATCGGCACCATCAATATGGCATAAGTAGATCATATGTTTCATTAGAGAAAAATAATACTTGTTTGCTATATGTTGAAAGTGACCATAATATGGAAAACATTATTTTAGGGGGAAAAAAATTTTTTATCCCACGACAACAAACAACACCAATCTTTTAGTATTTAAGAATGCATGCTTGAAGCTATTGTGGAGAAGATATGTGTTGGTTATAAAAGAACAGAGAGTGGTAAGTCCTTGCATTTATTTTTCTTAAATTTATTAGGCGTACGTTATTATTACTTTGTCTGACTATTGATTGTGTTTTTTGATTCTGAGATATATTGTGTTACTTGTTAATTTGCAGTTAAAAAGTAAATTAAGAAGAATTCAAATTATTAAAGTTACCAACCAGAGGAGTCATAGTACCATAAACTCCAAGAATTTTTTTCTCAAGAGCACACAAAATAGATGATTAACGATTACTAGAGGGCCAAAGGTCATCCGAGATTTTTATTGAAGTATTTAAAATTTATTTGTAAAAAAGAAAAAATCTCTCTTGAACATAGTACATCCTGGAGTGAATTGTTAACAGAAGCCCAAAGAGCGACCTATGTTATATTCCAAATGTTATAATCTTTATGCGGAATAAGTAAAACCATATACCTCCGGTCATTGTTGATATGATAAAATCTAGGAATCTAAAGTTCCAGTAGAATGTCATATATTATGAAGTAGTGAAGTGATTGATGTTATTACAAGATCCATCTTCTAATCTCTACCAAAACCTTATACTTCTCTCACTATGATGGTTACAGAAATTTTTCAGTGAAAATAGAGATCAATGTTTTTCTCTTTATATAACTCTTCCATTAAGAGTTAATAGACGTGATACTTTAACTTCAAAGGAAACATCTTTTGAAGGAAATAGATGTAATAAGTAAAGAGACATGAGTTGGTGATTTATAATCATTCTCATTCGCTTTGTTAGCACATGGACCACAACACGGTTTTCTAACATATTGCACATACTTATATTTCATAATTAATGATGTTGGTTGAGATTTTCCATGAATTTCATTTTAATGTATAAACCTGAACTTCACATCCGTAACAAACACGACAAGTATTATAATTACTATCATAACAGATAGCTACTAGAGTAATGTAATCATCGACATCTCAATTATAACTAAATCCATACGTCGCACTACATCCGCTACTTCGATCAATACATTAATATTACTTTGATGCATATTTGATTTTCGAATTACTATTTCTTGGCACCCTTTAGTATATGCGTTCCAAAGCCAATGACTTTTCTTATAATTTTACCTTCTCATTAAAATCAAACCGATATAAGATCGGTTGTCCAAATGAACAATTCGGTTAATCAAAACAGAGCCAAACCGAGGTTTTTATGGAAAAAAAATATCTAGGTTCGGCTGACAAGTTATTAACCGAAAATTGGGTGTTCTTTGTATAAAGTGGCCGATAACTTTTAATTGTTTTTTTCCTCAATCCATTAGCTATAGTTCATCTTGAATAATGTAGGTGATGTTTATTGAGATCGTCCCCTTAAGAGATTCTTGTCGGACTTAGTGTGGCGAACTTAATTTGCTTGTTTATGTTTTTTAAGTATATGACATGCTTCATCAAACCAACTATAAAAAACAAGACCAACCCTATATAAAAAGAGCATCTGAAGGAAAAAATTGTTTGGCTTAGAGCGGTGAACATAATTGTTTACTTAAATTTGTGTCGGACTTAATGCGATGAACATAATTGTTTACTTATATTTTTCTAGCATATGATATGCTTCATAAAACCAATTATAAAAACAAGACCAATCCCTTATAAAAAGAGCATCGGAAAGCAAAAAAAAAAGTTTGGCTTCGCCCAGGTTTGAATTTGAACTGGTTACCCTTACAACGTGTTCGGTGTGGATAATTGGGATCTCTGGAATTAGATTCCGAGGGAATAGAGCCAATTCCCATGAACCGAATAATCTCAAAAATATCGTAATATGATTTCGTGGAATCCAATTCTCTCAAAACTTTCCATTCCTTTCACGGAACAGTGGAATATAATCCAATTCCAAGTAATTGGTATAAAAGGACTTCACTCCCCAGTTAACAAAATTTGGAAAAGAAATTCTTTTTTGTTCCTGCCGAATCGTGCGTACCGGTGTTCTTCTCATTCTTGTGTCCTGATCACCGCTGCCACCACCGTCATCATCACTACAATCGACATTGCTCACCTTCTTCTCTGCCGATGTTCTACAAGGTCTCGGTCAAAACACTTATCACCCTCTGAAACCTTTCTCAAGAAGTTAAGTCTAAGTAATGATGTTTGATTTTAATCAGGATTTCTTTATGGATGATGTGATCAGATTTAGGGTTCATCTTTTAATCATATTCTTTGATTAATTTTCGAACTGTATTAAAAATTCAAAAGGGGATATTGAAGTGATTTGTTATTTTCTGATTACTATGTAATCCAATTACCAGAACCAAACATTATAATATGAATTCAGAATATAATACCTTGGAATTCAATTCTTGGAATTGGATTATGGGATAATCCAATTTCTGGGATTTGAAAATCTTGAAATGAAAGCGTTGTTATTGTGTTAGACTGATGTGGTAACCAACTACTGGCCACCGGCCTATTTTGGATCCATATGCAAAAAATAGGTCACATTGGCAAATCTTGTACCACACTAATAGGTTCAGGTCATGAGACGAATCTCGTGTTGTGGATAGGTCTTGAGTTCTGATGTGGTTTGAGTTGTATGGTAAATTTTTGGTGGTGAAGCATGGTTTGGATCACACGATATAAAATTTTAATATTAATTTATATGCTACAAGGTCTACCAAGTTAAATATTGGGATACAATCCCGGAAAATTTATTCCATCAATAGACTGATAACAGATTTAAGGACACTACCAAGTTAAATATTTGGATACAATCCCAAAAAATTTATTCCGCCAATAGACAGATAACATATTTGAGGAATAGAAAAAAAGCTTAAAAAGTTCCATTGCGTCTGCCGGGAGTCGAACCCGGGTCTATTGCTTGGAAGGCAATTATCCTAACCGTTGGACTACAAACGCTTGTTGTTGTTTGTTGCCAAACAGTTATCCTACATCAAGAATTTAGTAGAATTGATACCACACTCTGTGGTTGGGACTAACCAGTACTGATCTTGCAACAGTAGTAATAAATATGTTTAGCATTGTGCACTGATTCCAGATACGAGTTCGATTAAAGTATTCTGCCAACGCAAACCAATTAAATTTCCATAAGAAATTCCACATAAACAAAGAAGAAACATGATTCCAAAAGATGAACACATTACATCCTGGTTCTCTGACAACCTCTATGGGCACATCTTGATTACTGCCATTGACTTCTTACTGGATTTTCAGCAACAGGTTTACCTGCTTATTAGTATTTTGCTAAATTCTAACACTGCAAGGTTGCCTAAGTTCAGTTTGGGAGTGTGTAAATATCTTAGCAAAGTTGTATACTGTTTAAAGTGCTACTAGCTTATCATAACTCTGAAGAAGAAATTTATGTCGAATTTCAGTTATATCAGTATTGATTATAAAAGAATTTTGTACACTGTCTCTACAATAATTGAGAAAATATAGTTACATCAGGCTTGAAACTGCATTAGAACAATCAGAGTGCAGAACAAGTGTAACTGTTCTACGCTATTCCACAGATGTAAAACTCTAATATGTAGTGATTCAACGAATAAGGAGCACTGCACATTGTCGAATCGTTTTATTCAGGAATGCTGTAACCTAATTTGATGCTGTATGCATCTCGGTTGAAATTTACAGGTGAAAAAGAATTTTACCAAGGCTGCTCAGCAATAACTTGCTCAAAAAATTGTTATTGCTAAGATTGGTATTGAGATGATTTTGAGGATGATGATGCTGCTGCTGATGAACTTATATTTGTTCGTTCTCTTACTAGCTCAGTCTTAGGCTCGTCGCGAGAAGGAACCCTAAGCCATAACTTCATAACGTCGTACGCTGTAAAACCAATTGCCACTGACGGAACAACCTAATTCACATACCATATTATCAGGTGACGAAAACCAAATAATATTTTTTATTATCCTGTTCAAGATAGTTAACTAACCTTCAAGTAGTTGATGCTTAGCCCTGAAAACAGTTGTTTCCACCCTTGGCTTTCTACAATCGCAATGAGACTCTGCATTGTCCCTTTCATCTTCACATTAGATGCTGAAAATTGTTCCACCTGGTCATGTGGAAATTGTCATTACGTTTCTCAGATTTGTTTCAAAGTTTAATTTTGTAAAGCATTGAAGTGGCTAATGTAAGTGAAAAGGAAACAATACCTGCATTTGCCGTCTAACAACGTCAAGCGGGTAAGTGATAGTCTGACCTAATAAACCAGCAACTGAACCACAAAAGAGTTTCACCATGATGTCATTCTTGCGCTCTTGAGGGACATAACTTTTCATTTCCTCATAAAAGTAGAACTTCAAACCGGAATATGGAAATATTCCGTAGAGTGATGGAGCTGATAACGCAACTCGCATACATTAGTTTTCAACATCTCTACAGAATCATTTATACTCATGAAATTTGGTGGTGGTTGAATCTATACCTACACCACGATAAAGGCCTTTCATTCCACTCGTTCTGAATATTTTGGAAAAGCAATCATAAATTCCTCTGTACACTTGTTCACCATGAACCATTCCTTTCACATTCACCTTCCTACCATCAACAACCTACACCAAAGTTACATGAAAAGTCAAAACCTCGCCATTGGAGTGAAGAATTGCATTAGACAACAAACATGTACCACCATAAATAAGTACTTCACCTGATAAGCTAATTTTGTTCGCACTAAATCAAGAGGATAAGTGAATATAACTGCAGTGCCGCCCGCAAAGGAACCTGCCAAAAGATCAAGAACAGGCCCTCTTCTAACATCTGGAAATCCTTCTATAATCCATCTACGATACTGCTCGTACGCCATATAATGCAGAGCTGCATAAGGAACAATTCGAGCAACGCTAGCTCCATTTCCCCTATTATACATACCCCGATACCACAGACAACATCAGAAACCAATTTCCACCCAAGTCACAAAATTCTTTCTTCTAATTAGCTTATCGAAAGAGATCTTACCTGTAGAAACCCGATATACCCTCAGTGTGACCAATCTTTTTGAAGGATCCAGTTAATCCTATACTCTGAAATTCTGATCTTCTTGTCTGCAAAACCCCAACAACTAGTCTCACTTAAAACCAAACAACACAAAAAAACAAAAAAATTGCAATTTTTGGCAGTACAGCAGCTTAGACACAACAAGAAATTCAGCCGCAAGACTCTGATAACTTGCAATTATAATGCCCATTTGGCTAGGACACTGACTTTCAGGTACCCCGGAAAATTTCCATAATGTACCCCAAGTTCAAATTGCCAATTGGACCAATTCCATTAAACCTAAGCATATGCAATTCAATTCAAGCAGTATCAACTCATAAAAAAAAAAAAAAAAAAAAAACATAATCTTTATTCAAAAAAACACAAACCCATCACTAAATTCTGAAACCCAATCACTCAAATTTAGCAAAACCAAAAGAAAATCAGAAACACACCCATAATTCAGAGATTGAATTATACAAAACCTGAAAAAGGATCTTGACTCTTTCAAGTGGAGCAACAATAGTTTTAGCAAAACCACCAGCAACACCACCAGCAACTAATTCCTTTGCATAGACAGGCATGGATTGTAACACATTATCTAATAATAAGACCCCCTTTTGTCTTTCTTCTTCTCTCTTCTCTTCCTCCATTAGAGAGACAAAGAGAGAGAGAGAAAAAAAACCCAGAATTGAATTCTGTTGTTTAATTGGAAGAAGATGATGATGCTGATGATGACTTTAGTGCCCACTGCCTACCTTTTTTCGAGAACTTGTTTGGTGTTTTCTCTATTGTACAGACAGTGGTCTCCGCTTATAAATTCTTGGGGGTCAGTTTTTGACCTTTAATGGCGTCCTAGAGATGATAATTTTAGCATCTAATGGTAGGGTAATGAGGAGTATGTATTCTTGAAGGGGAGTTTAGAATATGCCTTTCTTGGTTGGTTAAAAAATTGAATTCTTTTTCAGATGACGCGAAAGGGCAGTCCAAGCATGCAACTAGCACCTAAACTTTGGTTCTAGACCCATTTGCATCTATTGGATCAATCGGAAGATATATTCTATGGCATGGTATAAAGTTATGATCTTTAAGGAATTTATTAATTAATTTACTTTTTGTTAATACATTCTTAATCAAGTGTCCTATGAGTGTATCATCTTTAAGAAATTTATCACATGGTACATGATCGAAAATTCAGACAACGAAAAAAGAATGAACTCCGAGAAACGACCTAATATAAGAATGATAGATCTGATTATTTCGGAGCGTAGATGGTCTTCTTAACATGTATCAACCATTTGATAGGTTGTCTTCTTGAGAAAGTGGTGCTCCAATGAAATTGGAGTAATGAAGAATTGAGAACACTGACATGCGGAATCCGACATCGTACTTGAAAATCAACATAGCGAAAGAACAAAAGCTATTAAAATAAATGAGAATCACCGTTAAGGTGAAGGCAAGAATCACCAATAAGGGTGAAGGATATACGCACTTAGAGTGCTGACAACAAAAATAAACCCTAAAAATCTAGAAATTTCAACTACAAAAAATAACTAAACAAAGAAAATTATAATTACAACGTTAAAAATTAAAATCGGACCAGATCTTAGAAACAAGATGAAGGAGGCTATTTTTTTTCTTTTTTTTCTTTTGAGCTGAGAGAGAGTAGGGAAAGAGAATATTACAACAACTAAATCACATAATTAACGAGCAAAGATTATTGGCGTATATCGGATTAACAAGCAAATTTGAATTAGGTTCAATAGTTGATTGTGGGGTCCTTGGTGGTTTGAATCATTTTTATGTGTTGTTCGTTCATCCCAACTTAGTTATTATGCTACCTAGGAAAATTAGGGTTACATGAATATTTTGATTTATATTGGTAGATTTTATGTGGTCGTGCAAATTTGAGACTAGGAAAAAAAGAAAAGGTAATACAACTCACACTACAGTTAAATACAACCCAATCAACATATTATAAGCCTTGTTTACGTGGGTAAGCAAAACTCTCCATCATCTTCCCCACGGAACCCTGGATGAATCATTAATCAATTCAAGAACAATCTTTTTGCATTTTGTTTGTTCATCGTATATAAAATTCAACTTATACTATCGAATTTAGAATTACTGCAATTTGTTCAAATCACATTAGTTCATAAATCGAATATGATAAAAACAGTTTTAAAAAATCCCTAAATCATATCAGAGTTTGAAGTTTATCATCTATATAGAATATCTGATGGGCATAAAAACATAAAATTTAGTGATTTCAGATCTCAAATCAATTTTTTGATGGAGAAGATGACTGTTGATGTCTACGCAATCTGAATAAAGAATAAATCTTAAGTTTTTGCAAAAAAATAAAATAAAACCCAAAGCTTTAATTGAAAATAAAGTCATGTACTCCCTCCGTTCCTAAATGATAGGCCGATTTCTATAAATAGATGTTTCCAAAAATAGGCCGGTTTCCTAATTGGGAAAGTCAAATGTTACTATAGTTTTCTGGGACCACTTTTCTCTTAACTTCTTTTGATGACAAGTGTCATGTGGACCATTTCACTTTACTTCTTTTGCTGACTAGTGTCATGGGGACCATTTCACTTCACTTTTTTTATTGACAAGTGTCACGAGGACCACTTTCAGTGATTAGTTCTCTTAATTTCCTTAATTTTCTCTAAAAACAAAACCATCCTATTAATTAGGAACGTATGGAGTACTCTTTTAAATATTTGGTGAAAAAGCAATTGATTTCCTCTTTTACTCCAAGAACATTTTCTTACGTCTGTTTACTCAATATAACGCCCATTTTTTTTCCAATAATGATCATTGATTTATGTTTACCCACATCAATAGGGTTTACAACATTTTAGAATGGTTATATTTAAGGGTTGTATTTAGTCACGGTAAAAAAAAATCACAAGTCCTAAGGCATGTTTTGTGTCACCAGCTAAAATTTGGATTACACGGTAAATTTTGGATTAGGAAAATAACCTTAGGTACCAGGAGAATCTTGGTTCTAAATGATAGATTGTGGTTAAGCTGTTGTCTTTTTAGTAGTAATTTTTCTTATTACCAGCAGAAACCAGCAGAAAAATGTCGGGTTGATAAGAAAATTTTGGATCACATGGAATTTTTGGCCCGAAAGATAGATTTTGAAGCGCAATGACATAATCTAAGTGACAAGCCAATTTTTATGTTAAAGTATCGTAGAGAGGGTTAGAAGAGTAAACATTATCGAAGCCGATGTGAGTACATGAGGCTTATTACGTACAGTCTTTGTCTAAACCAAGAAAATGGTCGTTCAACGGATGATTCGGTCGTAGATGGAAAAGTAAGGTTGATCTAGGGAGGCAAGCTAAAAGAGATAACATCAGAGTTTTTAGTTGCATAAAGTTGCAGATGAAGAGGCTCTGATACAATTTGTAGAAGTTATTGTTCGTTGTAAACTGCCTTTCGAATGACCAAAAGTTGGTATATTTATAACACTATAAAACCATCGTTTATAGTCACTGAGATAAGGCTGAGGAGTATGGATAAGAATCTCCTTTTTAATCTCAGGAGTAGTTAAGGATAGATCAAGGATTGACATCTATCCTTTGCAGCACACTCCTTGTGGCCGACTACTCTCTTATTATGTGAGCAGAATTATACTCACGCGTATCACAAAGCGTCATACCAAAACCTAAGTTATCCCCCTATTTACATCATAATCAGCATTTAATTATATACGAGGTGCCCTAGTATATATTTGAAAACGCATGGGCCACCAAATACATCCAACTTTTTTGTTCGGCAACATGTATAAACAAAACTTAACACAATTGCGAGTAGACCAACTTAATGATCTTTCAAAATATATATAGAGTTATCTCAACCTATACTCAATCAGTATGTATCTAGACACAAGGTCCATGAACCTGATTGTTAATCATAGTAATTAGACGATCTCAAAAATCAATTTCCAAGATCAATCTAGTCGTATCTAAATAATTCGATAGGAATTCTGCTAAGTGATTAAACTTGTAATCCATCTTTTAAGATACAAATTATACAAGAATCTAGTCTCGTAATCAATTACTGAAAATGCCGGGGGGGTGGGGGGGGGGG
>NC_039359.1:145459359-145519560 GCF_003573695.1 Papaver somniferum
GGGGGGTACCATAATACAACACCAACTTTTTCTTAGGAAACCTGTATGGACTAAACCTAAATACAATTCCGAGAGTTACAACTTAATAAATCTCAATCAGGAATAATATTCAGAGTTCATATCTCTTTCTCTCACAATCAGAATGTAAACAGAAACAAGTATGTATACCTGATTATTTCGTGAGAGTACTTGGATGATTCCAAAGATCAATATCCAAGATCAATCAAGACGTATCCAACAAACAAGGATGGACATATCTACTTTGCATGATTTACATACAACATGTGATATTTAAACTACAAAGATAAATAATATAATGCGGAAAAAAATAACACATACACCAGAAAAAAAAATTAACGAGGAAGTCACAAATGCAGAAAAACCCGGTACCTTGTCCATATTTGAACACCAAACTGTAATTCGATCCAAAAGAATCATGTCTTACCAATTGGAAGATTAGTAGAATGAAATAGTTAAGGATGTCTACTAGATATACTCATATATAATAACGAATGCTCTGCTAGGAGATCTAGTATTCCAACGAATTTCTACTAGATGTTTCAAAAATTCAGGAATTCTGTTGAAGCTGAGTAACTAGGGGTTAGAGGTTAGTCTATTTAGTCTCAACTACACAAGGTTATATTGTAAGCATAATATAGCATCCTAATTCATTTAGTAATCAAATCTGGACCAGATCTCGGGTTTTTCTATAAGTTTATAGTTTTCCTTTTTAACGAAATTTTGGTGTGTGCTTTAGTTTATGATGATGTCTTTATTTATAATTGAAGTATTTACACGTGTATGTTAATCACCTTTTCTTAATTAATCTTTAATCGTTGTAAGATTGAAAAATTATACTATATGTATAGATTAAATTAAAAAGGAATTGGTGGTGTACTCAGTAGCCTCATCTTTTCAGAAACTACACAAACATAGATTCCAAAAGTGATCTTTAAACAAAATACACTGTTAGTGCAAAATTGAGCCTAATGAAACTATTAGTTGTTCTGTTACTAATTCAAAATAAAATAAAGATTGGTTTTTACTCGATGAAATTGATGATATTAGTTGTTGTAGCATGTTTATAAAGCTTTATTATAACTACCTAAAATTGGTCCTAGTCCTGAAACTAACTTTAATAGACTATGAATAAAGATAAATTTTTGTTCATCTAAATATGAAAAAAAACTTGACATACTAAAACTAGTTGATTATACCAAGCAATGCTCTATCATACATTGATTTACTATAATTTATGTCTTTATTGTTACACACTAATTCTTATCTTATAGAATATTAGGAACAAATAATCGAAAACTAAATATAATTGAGAAATAAGTTTAATTACTGCTAGTTAATTCGTTTGTATAATAATTAATTGAAGGAAATCATGATCATGAATACCGCCGTAATACATCAAGTTTATGAAAGAAACAATTGATCAAAGCTCGTCTCACCATGATGACTTTAGGGAAAAAATACCTGGTTACACTCGGATAGAATATGCTATATAGTACCTTCAGAATTCAACAATCTTAATGAAACTTTAATCCCACACTTAAACCTTTTTCTATTAAAACTTGACAGTCATACCTACCGAAGCATTAACTATCGAATCCTAATGCCAAAAACATAGAAGATAAAGAAAGAGTTCTCCCACAAGCTTATGCAAAACTCTTTAATATCATACAACCTTATTTTCATAAGATGGCCTCGCGACCGTATAGCTCTACTACTAGACCATTACTAATTTCCGCAATAGCTTTTCGTCCGTGATAAAGAAAATACCCAAATCTAAATATTTTATACTATAATTGCAACAAATTTTTTTTGAGAATTCCACTAGACTTGCCCACGTGCTTTCCTACCATGAGAGTGTCACATAATCCTTTACACTGTGTTTGTTTGTTATTTTATTTTTTTCAAAAAAAAATATACTTGTCGTGGATTCAATTCCACAGGTTTCACGTATTGGGAAGAAAGACAACCTTCTCTGTCAAATTCATCATGGTATTGACCTAAGTGTTAGTAAAAGAACCCTTTTATTGGGACTACAAATAATATTGAATCTTAAGGAATGAATATGTTTCAAATGTCCTATATGTGGATAGGAGGGACCTAATATGTAGGAAGAGTAAAAAATTTCCCTTAATAAACCTTAACCTAACAACTATTCATAAATAAAAAAGCTAAATTTATTATTGTACACCTTCTCGACTCCTTCATAATTCACGCTGAAGATGATGAACCAAAAAACAAATAAAAATGATGGATTAATAAATCAAGAAATTTAAACATCTCAACAACCAGATAACCTGTCATCCATAACTTATATTAGGTAAGAATCGACAAACTCAATATTTTGTGTTGTTGTTTTTGATTGCTTAAATAAGTTAGAATGATCAAAGAAGAATTCAATTTCAGTTCCAGTAACTACTTAAGTTCGGGAACAGATAACTCCTAGTCATAAACACTTCATAGGCTAATACTTGAACCATAAGTAATCCATCTACGTTAGGAATTTATCCTTTCCCAGTCGTAGGCTAGTGACTTTTTGTTGTTTACAGCTGGAAAATGATGAATTCCTACCGAAGTAGTCGAAATTGCTCCTATGTCCTATTTGGTCGGGGAGCTTAGAGCGAGGAGGAATGAGTTCGAACTTGGAAATCGCAAAAAATCGTCCTAATACTTGAACCTATTTATTAGAAACTTATGTATTGCTACTCATGAGTCATGACTTGCACCAAATTAAAATTAGAATTTTAACAATGTTAGGTAATTAAGTGTGTAACGTTGATATATTGAACCTACTAATCATGTGTTTTAAAGGATTTTATGTTTGGCAACTCTCATCTGACGGAATATTAAGAGATTTTTATTTTTTGACTTTGGGTGCATGCAAGGCCAACTCGGAAAAATCGCCAACTCATTTTGTTCAAAATTCGGTCTAAATCGGAAAAATCGACTGCCTAAATCGCTAAAAATAGGAAATGGATTGTATTCGAAAATCGCATCGGTCATATAGCGAGTAACGACTACTTGGTGAGTATTCGGCATTGAAGAGTGATTTTGACTACAGTCCCTAGCAATAGATGGATTTAAAAGAACGCGCGATTGGGGATATTAAAACTAATTGGGGGATATAAATTACTTCCCCCAACCAAAGGTGTCTGCTAAGGGGTGTTTTTTGGGGCGAAAATACTAAAACACCATTTCATTAATTAAAAAATATTATGAAAATACTGTTATACCCTTTCCCCTAAAACTTAAAATCCAAAAATCAAATACATATCCCCCATTTGTCTATCAGTTCCGGCATACTCGGTTAGGGTTAGGGTTCTGAAATTTTTTTTCTTCATCTTCTTCATCGACGATAATCGTTAGTTCAAAAATTTCTTCGTCGATTAACCTACCTACCCGAATCCATAAGAATGCCTCCACGAAAGAAATCAAATGCCTAATCGAAATCAAAATCGATTGCTCAACAAAAACAATAAAAGAAGATTGCTTTGATTACTCAAGAGAAAGATGAAGATGAACAAGAGAACTCGGACAATCAACCTCTCGTAAACATGGCTTCTGTGAGAAGGTAAGTGATTTAGAACTGTTTAATTAGTGTTTCAATCGATTTGTAGATATGGGTTTAGATCAAAATCGCAAACTCTAACTGAAACAGTTGAGTTTCAGTAGCTTCCGGCATTCAATTTAGTATGAATACCACACCGGAACAGTGTAATGGCATTCGATTTAGGATGAAGACCACACCGGCACTGCGTTACGGCATAAGTTTTAGGTTGAAGACCACACCGAAAATTAGTTGCGCATTCGATTTAGGATGAAGACCACACCGGAACCCTGTACCGGCGTTCAATTTAGTTTGAATACCATGCCGGTAGTGTGCTTCTAATAAACATAAAACCCTAGGATTTTGTTATTGGTAGCGGCATACATTTTAGGTTAGATTCCATGTCGGAATTCTGTTACGGCATGAGTTTGAATTTTACGTATGTGCCGGTAATGGTATTTTGGTATCCAGGAACTTCCTAAAGATTACCGGCATCCTCGTCAATTATTTAACAATGTCGGTATTAGGTCCCGACATGTAATGGTTTGAAATTACTATGTCGTGTTTTGGTCACGGCACGAAACTTTGTTTTGGTATGCCGGTAGTGATGATTCTATGTCGTTATGTAGTGTATCTATGCCGGTATTATAAATGAAAGTTAGTTGTCTTATATTTATTTCGTGCTTCTTTTGAAATAGGGCCAAAGCAAAGGAAGCTAACAAACGAAAAACTAAAGATGATGGCATTAAGAAAAGAAGGAAGGATGGTCTTGGAACTCCTCAATCTCTGCCTCCTAGAGGGAAATAAAAAGGTCGCAACAAGCGTTTAGGGGCATCTACAAGAGGTGAAGTTTGGGAGAGTGGCCGTGACCGTAGTAAACACGCAATCCGTGAACCTACCAGAGCAGTTGAGGAGGAATGAGAAAGATGAAGAGGAAAGTGAGGAGGAAGATAATGAGATTGATCCAAGTCAATTAGCAACCCAAATCTAAGTACAAGTTGGGCCAAGTCAACAACCGACACAAGGCAAGGGCACAAGCAAAGTAAAAATTAAAGGTTCACACCTTCCTCATATTGATGACATGATACCTGACCTTGATCGTGGTAAAATTTAGGGTGCAACTTCTTATGATCTGGGGCATCTATTTGGTAAAAGGACTCTTGGGCTCGTACTATCTATCAAACCTATGTAAGAATTTCTATATCATGCATATGTATTGTTTTGTATTTATATAAAACCTCTTAATCGTATTATCTCCTAATTGTAGGATCATACGAAGGTTGTGCGTGTTTGCCGAAACCAAGCCGCGTCTCATTGGGATTTGTCTAAGGAATGTGAAGAGGTCCAAACATTAGTAAAGGATTCTGGTCTATATACTTTGGTTGAAAATTATGTGAAGCCAGATATTGTGACATTCAATTGCTTCGTCGAAAGGTATCATGGTGAAACAAATACCATGCACTTCCCGTTTGGCGAGATGACCTTGATCCCTGATGATGCTCAGAACATTCTAGGCTTGAGTGTTACCTTCAAATCAATTGCAGAAGGAGATCACTCTCCGAAGCTAGAATGATCGAAGTTGCACGCTCTTACTAACAAGTTGTTTGGTTGGGACAAGAAAACTTCTGTGGAAAGCTTCTATGTATCTAAGACTAGTAGGACAAAGACCATCAAGCTGACGCTGCTTAAGAAGAAGTTTGAAGAGACGGCGCAGAGAAACGACAAGGATGGATGGGACCCCGCACAGATTCGTTATACAGCCGTTGCGTACCTGTTATTCATCTTGGGCACTAGGGTTTTCCCTGACACTAGTGGCAACATGGTTAGTGCAAACTACCTTCAATACTTGGATCCGCTGGAAGAGGTCTTTAGCTATTCTTAGGGCACCGTGGTAATAGAACATTTGATGACGGAGATGAGAAGGGCCTCTAAGGCGGTTACAAACCAATTTGTCGGGAATTTCACTCTACTCCAGGTAATTTTGTTTTTAAACTTATGTTCTTATTTATATTGTTGACATGTACCCTTATGATGAACTTAGAAACAAAATTTACTGATTTTTATATGTATCATTTCACATTTGTATAGGTGTGGGCTTATGAACATTTCCCAACATTGTTCAACGAAAACTCCTTCTTGAAGATTATACCCATTGATGACCCCGAGGAGCCTAGATCCAAGAGATACCAGTTCAACAGCCATCCGAAGCCCGGTAACAATCGTCGACTGATAGATATGAGATTGTCTCTGGACGCGATGACTACCAAAGATGTTGTGTTCGACCCTTACAGGGAGGCTAGAGAAAACCGCCAATATTTGAGGTTATATAACGTTGCATTTTACAATGGGACTTTGTTCCACCCAAAGGGATACGTTATGGCTGACCCTCGACGTGTGATGCGGCAACTTGAATATAAGCAATTACCCCGCTTCATGACAGCCTCTACTGAAAGGTATCTGCTTGACCTTACTGTGTTTATGTCAAGTTCCACAAGGTTGAGGGTAGAGTATGATCCAATTCCAGAACCAACACATTGGAGGGATAGGTAACCATGTCATTTGGTAGATGCTACTAATTGGGAGCTTGTGAACAACGGTGATGAATCCGATCCCGCCTACATTGATAATTACTTGGAATGGTCACATCCTTTTGTCGTGCGCCCGGACGACGTCGAAGTTCCACCCCAGAAAAACCCTCCCGTTCTAACTACTACAGAGGCACCACCTACGATGGCCCAACTTCATAAGACTGTTGGATTGCTAGTAAGTATTGTTAGTTGCTTAGTCGTTTAATTTACACATAATTTTATATCAGCATATATATAAAAATTATATGTTATATGTATGAAACTAGCGGCGTCGGCTTCGCAAGTTGAGGAAGCTGTTAGGTTACAAGTACGATGAAGGAGGGGTGTTATCCATTGAATAAATGAAGGAAGTTGTGGAGAAGCTTGATAAAATTGAAGACCCAATTGCAAGAGCTTTGTTTGGGGAAACGAGGAAGGCTCCCGTTGGCAAGAAGCAAAAGACCAAGTGATGAACTCTATAGTTGTGTTTTGTTATTTGGATGGTGGTTGTTATGTTTTGAACAACTTCTAACTTGTTTTTGGTTGAAATCTTTATTTGTTTGGTTTATTTTTGGTTTATGATACCTTGATGAAGAACATTTAAGCACGATTCAGTTGTTTGGTTTATGTTGAACATGTTTAGATTTCTAGTAAAATGTTGTCTTTGTAAGGTTTCTTTACACGAGAAGCGCCGACATTCATATGTTTAAGTTCCACAGCACTGGTACTGTTTCCGGCAATAAAAGAAATTTAAATTCTATGCCGCCATTTGTACCAGCATAGAAAATTTTCTTTAAATCTATGCCGGGTACAGTGGATGAAAATGACCAAGTTTCCGTGTAGATTATGGGTAGTGCAGGCATTCAAAAGTTTAAGTTCCACAGCACCGGTTTTGTTTCCGGCAATAAAACTTGATGTAATTCTATGCCGTCAGTTGAACCGACACGGAATAGTTTCTATTAAACTATGTCGGGTACAATCGAAGAAAATAACCAAGTTTATGTGTACATTATGGGTAGTTCCGGCATTAAAAGATTTATTGAATCGATGCCGGAATTCTGATTTTCTTACTCTTGCATAGTTTTGCAGAATTACGGCATTGTATTTCTTAACTTTACTATGTCGGTACTGTTAGGTTATGAATGCTCCATTTATTTCTTTCCTAGATAATCTATTACATTATATTTCAAACTTGAAATTAAAACATACTAAAACATGGTAACGGAGCACTTTTGGTTTAAGATGATCTCCTATTCAGTAACCCATCCCTTTTCAACAATTGCGGAACCTTTGAGCCTTTCGCGAATATTTTCGAAGACATCGTATGGAATCTCGGTGTCAAGGACCATCTTCATTGGTTCTTATTCTCTTTCAACATATTCCTTTCCCTTCATATAACATCCATCACACCCATAGATAGGATTACATTGTCCCTTGTGGTTTTCCCTTCATATAACACCCATCACACCCATCGATAAGCCGCCCCTTCACCTATGGGTGTGACTTTGGAATGCTCCCCTTGTTCAATCATTGTTGGTACCTTCCTAGGCCTACCCCTTTTCTTTGTAACCTCGACTCTATGCGTGGCATCCGCTTCCTCGGCTTGTTATTCTTGTTCCATCAATGCAGGTACCTTCGTCGGCCTACCCCTTTTCTTTGGAACCGAAACTTCATCGGCTTTTGGTGTTGGATACATAATTTCCCGTTTGTTGTTGACTTGATGGCGGTTCCTTCCTCGGCCTACCCATTTTCCTTGGAACCGGCGCTTCCGCGAACCTTGCTTCTGAAAGCTCACATCCAGTTGGGTCTCGTTTCTTACTTGCCTCGTCTTCACATTCGCGTTGACTCATTGCTTTCAATTTTTTCCTTTGTTTTCTCCTAGTCGTTTTAGTTTGTGGTCTACCGGGCAGATCTCCCTTTATTGGATCTTCACTTTGTGCTATCCATGGGCGTGTAATTAGCCTTAGTTGGCTCAAAAATACTTGTCGGCTAACCGAGTTTCCACGTGAGTAAGCTTCATAGAATTCCTTGGCCTCCTTTGTATCCCATGGTGATTGTCCGGGAGCTTCCGAAGGGGGAGGGTCGAAAGATAGTTGCTTCCAAAACGGATCAATAACCTCAATAGGTATAACTTCTTCATACTTCACAAGCATATGACGACACGGAAACCCCAATGAAGACATGTCGGGACAAATACACACATCACCCGATTTGCCGTAGTTTATCTCATTTTCCATTTCTCTAATCATATGTTTTATTGCCCAATACGAGACGTTGAATTCTATTCCTTGGAGAAAATTACCATATCGAAAATGTGATGTCATCCTTTCCATTGAGCTTTTCTCAAAGGCCTTCTTGATCCTATCGATATTAGCCTTAAAGTATTGCTCCATTGCCTCGGTGACCGTAACCACGTTTCCTTGGACGGACTGGATGAGATCTTTAAATATCCCATGAGCGGACTCCGCTATACTAGTTGCTTCATTCCCGTAGTGTCTATACTGATTTTTCCATGCACGGACAAATTTTTCCTTGAACTTATCCAACAATTTATCCCAATAATATGAGACGACACTTGGATACACTTCGTTATATTTGGAAATAAACATGTTCAATCTCTTTTCATATATATCCTCGGTAAGAGACCAATAAACTTTCTCCCAATACTTTAGAGATTCCAACCACCTTTTATGATTTTTATCGTGTTATTTGTCCACTCGCTCTTTAATCTTTCCTCTTTCATCATCTTCTTCTTAGGGTGATAGTTTCTTCTTGTGGACATCTTCCTCTAGTTGAGCAACCATTCTCTTCTTAATATCTGCCTTAGAGGGTTCAAACAAAGCATGACAATGTTTTATCACATTTTGACCTATATGATATGTACATAGGAAATTTTGTGCATCCGGAAATACGTCGGATATAACATTCATTAGTGCGTCATCTTGATCGGTTATGATGACCATCGGAAATTGATTTTTCGGGAACAATAATTTCAATTGTTGTAATGCCCAATGATAATTGTGATCCCTCTCGTTTTCCATTAAACACCAAGCCAATGTGAATGATACCTTGTCCGATGTTTGTCCTACGATGTTGAACAACGACATGTTGTATTTGTTTGTCTTGTAGGTGCAATCCATCATAAGAACACCACAACATGTATGAGCCAATTGTGAAAGCAAAAGATGCGCGATGAATAATTGAAGGGGTTTATTGTCCGATCCTCTTTTAATGATACGCGTGTAGTTGTGATCCCAAACTATCTTCTCAATTTCTTGCATAACGGTCCTCCCTTCCCATTTCACCCTTCTAATGGTTGCTTGTGCGCTATAAATTGTACTTATGGAAGAAACGTTCTAACCATCCTTTTCCTTGAAGCCTTTGAGAATCACTCTTGGTTTGATACATTCTTTGGTCATTATCTTTACATCCTCGAATTCATGAGGTTTTAGCTTCGCAACTAGGGAGTGTTGGAAATATATTCTTTAAAACAAATTTATTTCCATTTACCAAAATTGTTTTTAATAGTCATAATAATTTTTATTAAAGAAAATTATTTTGTTATTAATCCCTTGACCGTTTTATTTAGGGAAGTTAATGGTGTTAATTTGGTGATAATTAAGAGTGATTAATTATTGAAATTCTTGAATACAAGAAAACAGATTTTTGGTTGAAAACAAAAGGTAGAGAGTTTTCATCTTAACGTTTTTTGGAGTTCTAAAACAAAAATAAGAATTTTTTGAGAGAAAGAGAACTAGTGTGTGATCATCACTTGTTTTCGACAAGTTTGATTTTGAGCAAGAATAGAAGTGTACAAGTATCACATACTCTCAAAGTGCAAGAGTGATTGTGAAAGAGATTTACTCGGCTGTTTTATCATGGGGACGACGCGACATGGAAGAACTGTTTGCACAATTTTAGGCAGAGCCGCGAAACGTCTTAAAGAGAGCGACCTGGTCGTGACTCAGCCATGATTTGTTTGGTTCATGATTGTTTTGCAGGCGGATTTCGGCAATTGTTCCAACAATTTTAAGACGGTTTATTCTTCCATGGATATCACAAGAAACGATTGTCGAAACACGATAAGTATCATTGTTTGATTCGTTTTATTGAATTTTATAACGGTATGATTTTTCTTTTGCGATAAACTGTGATGCTTGGAATTAGGTTCTTTGATACCTGAAATGTATTTTATGTATGATTTTGATGGCCTAGGATTGTAACAAGGATAATAATTTTCATCGTGAATATCTAATATAAAATTGTTATTGATGATAAACAATTGTTTTTAACATGTTATAGAGTTTTATTTTTAACTCATACACGAATTTGAATTGGGTCTATATTTTTTAACCAGATATATTAGACATTATGAGGATCCTTCATGTAAAATTTAAGAATTTTTGGAGTTCAAAAAGTATTTTTAAACTAATTTAGAAAACTATATAACGTTGCTGAAAAATTCCGACGAGTGAAAAAAAAAAATACTCCTGATTGAATTTGTATTCTTGATTTTTTTGTATATATTTTGAATTCGTATGAAAAATGAAACTTGTAGATCATGAACTTATCTTCAAAACCCATTTTGAAAATTTCTATTTAGATTTTTGGTTTGAGAGATGTTGTGATTTTAAAATCGCTGTGTATGTATGTCCAAAATATGAGTCGTGATACTTGTGTGAGCATAGAGATTAGAGATGTAAGAAATTGCATTAAAAATCATGTTTTAATTTTTAGTACTTCGTCTTCTTGTTTTCGTAATGTAAAATAAGATCATTGTTAGAAATCAAACTAGCGCACCGCATATGTTTGATAAAATGCTTGAAAGAAAGTTATAAAAATATGATGTTATACCTATAAAACCTTACTTTGTTTGATGCTTGGAGTACTAATTTTTATTTGATTTTTAAGTACTTACATTAGTGTATTTGGGTTAAAAATGCTCACATTTAAATGATTGTGACAGGTGATAATTTCACTTGCTTCAACAATTTTTGTTTCCTAATGGAAATAAAACTTTTGAGTAAATATTGGAGATAAATCGATGGATGGAGCAATGATTTTGCTGATTTCCTTGTTGGTGCGGAAAGAGTGGACAATGGTTTATTACCAATTGAGCTTTCAAAGCAATGAGGTATGTTTGATTAACAATTTGTAGCTAATGTAGTGATCAAATAGTTGCATTTTGCATTGAAAATGAATTGATTCTTCAATGTTAGAATGAGTTGTATGGAAACTAGATATTGAGAATTATTGTTTATGACAATAAATGAGTGACTCATACATGTTTGGAACTTATGAGATAGAACTTGATACCAAACCAAAACCGAAAGAATAAGAAACCTAGTCAAAACAAATATGAATACCAAATCTCACCAAGAAATGAACATAATTTTAATTATGAAGTTATTTGCTACGCTTGCATTAAGCCAAGTCTTACGACACGGCATTGCAAGAATATCAAATATTATTAACAATGCTTTTCAGGCTAAGTTAACGTGAATTGTGGATATGGTGAGAGGTTGGTATATATTGGTGTTTTACACCATGTTTGTTTTGATAAATTATGGTTCAAAAGTTGAACGGAATCGTTTTAAAGAAAGCGATATTGAGTTATACTCACATCTCTAGGATTCTTGGTATTGGTATGGTCTGAAAAGTTTGCTTTCGGTAGAACTATCTTGTTAAAGATGTTCGTACCACCAAAATGAGAAAGAAACTAGTTTCCTCCTATCTTGTTTTTAACAAGATTGAGATTAAAATTTTTGGTGAACTTGATCATTGCACTACTACAATAGAAATGTTATCAATGGAATGTTTGAACCAAATATTGTATTATTTATATGATATGACTGAAGCTTTTGAGTGCTTGAAATATGTGAATTTATCTTGCTTCTATGAAATTTTTGAGTTAGTGATGACTATGAGCATGTTGTGTTTTCCTCTAAAATTTCTAAGAATTTTAAAAAGTGACATGTATCAAATTTTACCCAACTCATCAAAGCATGTAGACTCCCAATCTTAGTAGTTTACAAAAGCATCAGATGAAATAAAATATTTGAGAATTTTGTAAGATTTTTTTGGTGTTTCATGAAGTCTAACTTGGTGACTAAAATTGATCTTTTAGTGAATAATGAAATGATTTCTTCATGAAAAATGTTTGTTTGGTCGTCCTCTATATTGTGCTAAAAGGATTTTGAAATTGGATAATTACTTTATTAGTAAAGAGCAAGAACACATAGCGCGTAAAATATGAATTTAGAGAAATTATTTGCGCTTAAAAATCATTTCTAATTTTTGTATGAATGAGGAAACTTTCTAGTTTTTGAATTGGTATTAAACACTAAAATCTGACGTCTAACGAAGTCTATAGAAATTTTTGAATGAACGTGGCAAGAAATGCAATTTGCATAAGTAACTTCTCAATTTTAGATATTTTGGTGTTGATTTGAAATTTCTTTTGAGTCGAGAAATAGTGGGGGTTCTTTACCCTATGTATGTTTGATTGCTAAACTTAGATTAAAGAGTAGCTAGAAATGGAGAACACAAGATCATTAAGAATTGATGTGTAAGTAGTAAGACTAAAATAAACTTTAGTCATAATTATTATCTTGTTTGAGATACTTAGCTCCTCATGATTTTAATCTTTGGAAAAATATTTTAAGAACCAAATATTTTAGTTTGAAAAATAAATAAAGGGTAATTAATTTCAATACTTGCTTTCATGTCACTTGATTTACATTCTTGATCGGTGATGTTGTTTCTACGATGTGTGATTTGTTGTGTATCATATGTAGAAAATTATATGCTATGTATAAAAGATGAGAATCTATGTAGACCAAGCATGAAAAATTGTGTAGTTTCTACAAGAACAGAATGTATATAAGTTATATAAGTCATCATCATATATATTCTGAAACAAACTTTAAAATAATTGAATGAGACAAAATTAATTTTTTGATTAGTTTGAATAATTTCAGAATTTTGAAAATGAAATGCATAACGCTCGCTGTTGTATATGCATAAGTGATTTGTTGAATTTAAATTCTAACTTATATGATTTTAGTGAAAATGAGAACATGTTTAGTTTACTACTTGACATGAAAGACTTGAGGGAAGATAGTGTATATGCTTGAATTGAATTTGTTCTTCTCTTGAATATATTTAATACAATGGAAAGAAAAAGAAATATATATAGTCTAACTTAAACTAGTTTTCACTCATTTGATTTAGTGCCAATTTTTTTTGAGATTGTGTGTGATTGCACTAGAAATGAGTATGATAGCATGGCATTGCTTCTTGCTACATGATAGACTATATGTATATTACTTCTGTAGTGGGGGTTACATATATGCAGATTTAATAATAATCCATGTATGGATAATTAGTAAAACATTTGGAAGGTTATGAGGTGTTTGAAAAGAACCTTAAACCTAGAAATACACTATCTAAAAATGTTTACCGCAATCCTTTAAGGATATTATTGCGATGTTGATTGAGATATCCTCTCAAATGAATCCTCTAAGAGATGGAGTGATTCAGTCCTCTACTAGATAGAGGAAGAACAGACATATTAATCGAATGCCATAGTACCGCGGCTATTGCAAGAGTTGAGAACCGTTAATTACAACGGTAGAGTCGACATATAAGGTGATAAAAAGCATTTTATATGCTATTAGAGTGGATTATATATGGTATAAAAAGAGTTATCGTTGATCCTTTGACGAAAGGATTAATAAGAAGGTGTGAATACATCTTATGGGATGATGTTGATGCCCATTGAGAATTGAGTCATTTGTGATGGATACCCACCTAGAAATAGGTTCAAAGGTAATAACAATTCACAAATGATATGAACATAGTTGTTCGTGATGGACACACAACCTATAACTTAAGATTCCAGAAATAGGTTCAAAAGGTAATCCCTACCTATGAATGGAGATCCCAAAATTAGGTTCAAATGAGGCTAAGTCACAGATAATATGTAGACACAGAATCATGCTTTTGAGAATTCATCCCACGCATGATATCCTGAAGCGAGTTAAGGTTGAGTTTTTGTTTTAAAAACTCTTAATGATATCTATATCTCTATTTAGAGTAGGGTACTTAGCTACAGGAGTACTCTTGATAGACTCACCTATATGGATGTGAAAGTGTGGCCGCTTTCTATGAGAATATGGGCAGTTCTCTAGATCATTCATTAAACCGGGATTCAAGCACAGGGCCGTAATGTGTTGGCTTTAGACTTTACACTAGTATAGTTTTGTGTGTGTTAGACAATCTTCTTATCTCGTAGAGTTCAAAGACTTACGTTCACTCTATGGTCAGATTTTTAGAGAGTCTAGCACTATGTAAAGGTTCAAAATCGAAAGATACCTTTACTTATGCACATTACTATACATATCTTGCTCAATGTTTTAAAAAAATAAGTGGGGGATTGTTGGAAATATATTATTTAAAACAAATTTATTTCCATTTACCAAAATTGTTTTTAATAGTCATAATCATTTTTATTAAGGAAATTTATTTTTTTATTAATCCCTTGACCGTTTTATTTAGGGAAGTTAATGGTGTTAATTTGGTGATAATTAAGAGTGATTAATTATTGAAATTCTTGAATACAAGAAAACAGATTTTTGGTTGAAAACAAAAGGTAGAGAGTTTTCATCTTAACGTTTTTTGGAGTTCTAAAACAAAAATAAAATTTTTTGAGAGAAAGAGAACTAGTGTGTGATCATCACTTGTTTTCGACAAGTTTGATTTTGAGCAAGAATAAAAGTGTACAAGTATCACATACTCTCAAAGTGCAAGAGTGATTGTGAAAGAGATTTACTCGGCTGTTTTATCCTGGGACGACGCGACATGGAAGAACTGTTTGCACAATTTTGGGCAGAGCCGCGAAACGTCTTAAAGAGAGCGACCTGGTCGTGACTCGGCCATGATTTGTTTGGTTCATGATTGTTTTGCAGGCGGATTTCGGCAATTGTTCCAACAGGGAGTGACTAACAAAATCTTTCGGATTCCGGTGGTTATGATGGCCTAACCACACCGTACTATCCCATTCCTTTTATTTGTCTCTTAGATAGAATACAAGCTTAAAGGGGCAATTATCCTTCCTCGTACGAGTCTTGTATACCATATTAGTCTTCTTTGGATATACATAACCCTTTCTCTTATAGCTATCCTTCTTCTTGTATTGCCCACTTTTCTCACAAACCATCCCAAAACGATTATCTGAACGTTGGGTATTCCTCACTAACACATACATGTTCTTAAGAGTCGTCTCTTTTGCCCAAGCATTGCTTCCTCTGGAGATTTTATTCCCTACATAAGTACAACAATGGGAGATTATAAGGTTAATTACAAGCAATCCCCACATAAAGTTATAAAAACTAGGTGAAAGTATTGTTTGGTAACATACCGGAGGCATTTTATAGTATTCGGACATATCCGGACCAAGCGGTTAGAATTTGTTAGATCAATGTATGTCACAATCTAAGGAATGAATGAAAAGAAAATTGAATTAGTTCCGAATAAAATTAAATTACTATGCCGGGTACTAGTTCCGGCATGCTCGACGACAGTAACGCCAAAACAACCAAATCCGGAAACATGTGACGGCATCCTCGAATAATTTTCCGGCATTCCTGGATTCGCAATACCGGCATGCTCGATATGCAAAGTTCCAAGCTGATATATCGTGCCGGCTTTGTCCATAATTTATAAACCATGCCGGTAGTCGGTGCCGGCGTGCTCAATAATTTATATACCACGCCGGTATTTAAGTTCAAAAATCTTTGACTCCTGAATGTTTTTCTTGTGGTGTCGGCATATTAAAGTTAGGAGTGAACCATGCCGGTTTGGATATTCCATGGAATATTCGGTGGTAGGTAAAAAGTTAACTGCGTGTCGGCATGGATTCTTTTGGTTGAAGACCACGCCGGCAAATGTTTCAAAATGGGGGATATTTTCCTCCGGCATGGAAATAGTATGAATACCGTTCCGGTTCTATTAGTGTCGGCGTGGTATTCATACTACGAGTATGCCGGTACCAAGCTTTTTCAGAGAAAAAATGGCGGTTTCAAAAAAAAAAAATCATTCGAACTCTTAGCAGCATTACCTGTGTGTTGGGGATGCTTGTATGTTGAACTTGTTTACTTAATTGGGTTGGTTCTTCGAAAAACACTTCATGCTCACGAAAATCATGACCCAAGGGTGTTGGTTCATCATATAATTCTAATTGTGAGTTGTTATCATTAACCGAAGATTGAAGATATAATTGTTGTTGTACTTGAGCTAAAGATTTAGCAGGTGCAATTCTTTCCTCACAATCATCTTCCATTTGCACAAAAAAAATTCCACTCAAAAATATTTTCCCCTCCTTCTACTCTCACCTCACTCACACAAATTCAAATAAAAATAAATGCTAATCTATCCCCCAAATACTTAAGATTTTACTAATTATTATTAACCACTAAACCTGATTAGTGAGTGCTAGATTAGGAATTAAAAAAAATAATTACATAAGGGGTAAGGGTGCACACGGTACGGTTCGGCTCGGTTCCTGCCCAGGCCGAGTACCTGTACCTCCTTAGGCTCGGTTCCAAAATTTTGGACCGGTACCTGTACCTTGTACCTCGGTTCCGGTACCATTCGGTACACGTACGGTACCAGGTACGGTTCCGGTACCAATCGGTACTTTCTGTCAGAATTCAAAGACAGATTTTCCTGTCATTTTTCCATACAAATTGAATTCTAGGTTGAAATGTTAGAAAGAAAACACACAACAATAGTCTCACACGACATTCATAAAGTGCAAGAACACACTTTCAGATTCAGCTACCAAAAAACATTCAGTATTAATGTGTTCTTTCGGACTTACAAATTTGAAATAGCCTGATTCAATTTCACTATAACTCAACTCATACTAGATAGAAAAAGAGTCAACCCAAACAAGAAAAATTCTGGATCTATCGATTGGATCCGCTAGCTTTCTTCGCTTACTGGTCACCCGGAAGGGTTTTGATGATATCAGAATCACCTGGAGAACAGAACAGAAAAGAAAAAGAAGTGTCAGGAAAAAGAAGAAGATTTAGTAAACATATGAAGACAAATGATATTTCCGTCTCACCTGGATCAATGATACTAAGGCATGAAACACGGTAGTATCGTCCACAAGATGTTCCCAAGTCGACATTGTCTGAAACAAACGACAAGGATTCATCAGCATGAAAGATAACTATTAACTCCGAGACAATTACGACACCGCCAACCAAAACGTTGAAGTCAGAAAGACAAATACATGGAGACATTATCAGCTAATTCCAGATGACAAAATAAATCGGTTAAGATGGAACATCTACTTTATCCAAACAATTCATGTCCATCAAAATGGTACAATCCAAAATACTCAACAGGAGTTAAAGCAACAGGAGTTAAAGCAACAGGACTAGAAAAAGTTGTGCATGCCAGATCAATAATATGGCTGGAAACTAACAACAACCTACAATGATACACCTTGGGAATGAACGCAACATGTACATCTGATAAACAATGTATGGTTACAGGGAAAAAGATTGATTGTTGCAAAACGCAAATAAGTCGCAATACTACTGACTCACAACATGTTTCTCAAGAAAACAAAGCTTAGCTGTTTAAATGCAACAACAATCCAAAACCCTAGAATTGGTCATGCAAATCATTATGTTATAAACTTATAATCAAACTAATGAAGCTCAAATTAAATGATACAGATGACAGATCTAGATTGCATCTTACCTAATCAAATGATTAAGGAATCAGAAGATTCAGAACAAATAGATCGAGATTTCGGGTACCCAATTCACTCCTCAGTCTAAGTTTAACTGAACACACACACAAAAGGAAGATAATAATCAAAATCAAAATTAAAAAAAATAATAAAAACATCACAGATTCACAATAATAATCATAATCAAAGAAATTTTGGTTACATGTTATAGACTTCTAGTTAACTTATTGAATTAATCAAACAAACAGTGATGGATTTGGTGTTGTTTAACGTGTGTTCTTATGAACACAGTGATGGAGGAGGAGACTCAGGACAGGAGAGCGGCGAAGAAGAAGAAGGAGGAAAAAGAAAATGAATAACTTCTGTTTCTAACCCTAAATTCATTCCTATATATACTAGATATCTACCACCGTTAGATTAGATAGAAATTAAATCTAACGATCACAAATGATCGGTACACTCGGTACAGTTCGGCACGGGATATGGGTAGGGCCGAGTACCTGTACCTCCCTATCCTCGGTTCCTATTTTTTGGACCGGTACCTGTAACCCCTTCCTCGGTTCGGGACAAAAACAGGTACGGTTCCACCGATTCCGGGACGGTCCGGCTCGGTTCCTGTGCACCCTTAATAAGGGGTGACCCAGATTTGATATTTGGATCCACTTTTTGTCATGTAGCTATATCCCCAATTAATTTTGATATCCCCCAATCGCGCGTTCATTTAAAATTCGAGGATGAAATTTTTATACTCATTTTATAAATGAGTATAAATATATACTTATTTTAAGAATGACATCATGTCAATATATATAGCCCTAACCCTAGTTTATAAAGAACGCGTGATTAGGGGATATTGAAACTAATTTGGGGATATAAATTACTTTCCCCAACCCATAGTGTCCGCTAAGGGGTGATTTTTTGGTATGAAAATACTAAAATACCCCTTGGTTAATTAAAAAAATTATGAATAGACTACAATACCCTTTCTACTAAAACTTAAAATCAAAGACCAAATCATTTATCCCCTATTCTTCACAAACAGTTCGGGCACTCATCTAGGTTTAGGGTTTTCGAAAAAAAAAATCTTCATCTTCTTCATCGTTCTTCATCCGTTCTTCCTCTACGATTAATCGTCGATTAAAAAATTTCTTCGTCGATTAACCTACCCGAATCATAACCATGCCTCTAAGAAAGAAATCAGATGCGCAATCGAAGTCAAAATCGATAGTCAACAAAAATTACAACAAAGGCTTGCTTTGATTGCTCAAGAGCAAGAAGAAGAAGCGAACTCAGACAATCAACCTCTCGTAAACATGGCTTCCGTGAGAAGGTAAGTGATTTTGAACTGTTTTACAAGTGTTTGAATTGATTTATAGCAGTGGGCTTGGGTTAGAATCGTTAGAATCGCGAACCCTAACTCAAACAGTTGAGTTTCAGTGAGTACCGACATTGATTTTAATATGAATACAGTGCCGTTAATGGATTACAGCATTCAATTTAGGATGAAGATAGTCGAGATTTAGTTATGGAATTGATTTTAGTATGAATACAATGCCGTTTTCAAACCCAGATTCACTTGAAACTGAATGTTTTGTACCGGCATTGAAATTAGGTTGAACACTATATCGGTAGTTAGTTACGGCGTTTCTTTACATTTATCAGAATATGCCGGTAGTGCTCTTTTGATATCCAGGAACCCCTAGAAATTGTTATCAGTACCGACATTGATTTTAGGTTGGATTGTGTGTCGGTACCTGGTCACGGCATGGAGTTGGATTTTTTAGGGTGTGCCGGTAGTGCTCCTTTGGTATCCAGGAACAGTTTAGGGATTACCGGCAATGTCGATAGTTATTGTTCAATGCCGGAAATGTGTACCGTCATGCTGTTTTTTCCCAAATTACTATGCTGTTTTTGTTCCCGGCATGGTGGGTATTTCTTGAATCTATGTCGGTATTAAGACTGGATGTGAGTTGTCTTATATTAATTTCGTGTGTTTTTTGATATAGGGCTAAAGCCAAGGAAGATAACAAAGGAAAAACTAAAGATGTTGTCATTAAGAGAAGAAGGATGGACGATCTTGATACTCCTCAGTCTCTGCCTCCTCGAGGGAAAGATCAAGGTCGCAAAAAGCGTTTGGGGGATGATACAATAGGGATAATTTGGGAGAGTGGTGGTGACCGTAGTCGACTTGTAATCCATGAACCTACTGGAACAGTTGAGGACGATGATCATGATGAAGAGGAAAGTGAGGAGGAAGATGATGAGGTTTATCCAAGTCAATTAGCAGGCCAAAGAGAAGTTGGTGGGCCAAGTCAACAACCGACACAAGGAAAGGGCAAGAAATGCAAGGGCAAAGTCAAAGTAAAAGTTAAAGGTTCGCACCTTCCTCACATTGATGACATGATACCTGACCGTGATCGTGGTAGAATTTGGGGTGAAGCTCACGATCCGAGACATCTATTTGGATACAAGCACTCGTGGGATCGTACTATCTATCAAACCTATGTAAGAATTTTTTATCTTTTGCATATGTATTCTTATGTATTTATGTAAAATCTTTTAATCGTACTATCTCCTAATTGTAGGATCATAAGAAGGCTATGTGTGTTTGTCGAAACCAAGCCGCGTCTAATTGGGATTTTTCTAAGGAATGTGAAGAGGTCCAAAAAATTGTAAGGCATTCTAGTCTATATGCTTTGGTTGAAAATTATGTGAAGTGTGATTCTGTGACAGTCAATTGCTTCGTCGAAAGGTATCATGGTGAAACTGATACCATGCACTTCTCGTTTGGGGAGATGACCTTGATCCCGGATGATGCTCAGAACATTCTAGGCTTGAATGTTATCGGCAAATCAATTGCAGATGGAGATAAGTGTCCGAACCTAGAATGTTCGGCGTTGCACGCCCTGACTAACAAGTTGTTGGGTTGGGACTAGAAAACTTCTATGGAAAGCTTCTATGTATCTAGGTCTAGTAGGACAAAGACAATCAAGTTGACGCTGCTTAAGGAGAAGTTTGAAGAAACTCAGGAAAGAAGTGGAAAGGATGGATGGGACCCTGCACAGATTCGTTATACAGCCGTTTCATACCTGTTATTCATCTTGGGCACTAAGGTATTCCCTGACACTAGTGGAAACAGGGTGATGGACGCATTTATGTGTCTATTTTGATCTCAATTGTATGTATTGTTAGTGCTCCATTTTTTATTTATTATGACTTTTTATGTCTTTGTAGGTGTTTTTGGAGAAGCGGAGAAATTGGCTCGAGAAGTGGTCTTAAAAGACGTACTACATGCAACCCGGAAGTATGTTGGAGACGCCCCAGAAAAGTTATATTTACACCCCGGAGGAATTGCTATCTACACCCCACAAATGGATAAGGGGGACCACAGGGCAAATACTGTTGGCACACCGGAAGTTTATAAGGGGAGGTCATCCCATACCTTTTGAATGTTGAAATTGGCGGGAAATTGTTATCTTCTCTTGCGTGTTTTACTGGCAGAGTTGGATTTGGTTTTTGGATGTGTCGGGCAGAGATTCAATCACGAAGCTTGTTTGCGTTGGACTATATTTGACTAAACATGCATGGTATAATGGATTTAACGGATTAAATTGGGTTGGATAACTAGTTCTCGACAAACAGGGAAAGTATAAGAAGAACTGTGTACTTCTGAAGCGGATATTTTGGAGAGTTTCAAGGGTTAATCTGCTGCGATATTCTTGTTACCTATT
This sequence comes from Papaver somniferum, assembly GCF_003573695.1. Lineage (NCBI taxonomy): Eukaryota > Viridiplantae > Streptophyta > Magnoliopsida > Ranunculales > Papaveraceae > Papaver > Papaver somniferum. The sequence goes on from NC_039359.1 coordinate 145,480,993, forward strand.
TAACAGGATTAGTGACGTGATTGGGGAGTAGAAAAAAGAATCGAAATCTTCTTATATGTGGTAGTTATTTAAAACAGGGATGGAAATGCTATTTACGGCAACAGGCAGATAATCTTGGTCCTGTTTCGATTATTTTGGAAGGTTATAGAGAAGATATTCCCTGTTAGATTCAACTCTATCACATACAAAGAGTTTCAATTGAAACCAAAGCCGTGTGAAACTAAAGAAAGGAAATATTTTCCCGTAGCTTTTGGTCGATGAAAAGATAGAGATTCTCGGGATTTAATTACCACGTGCTGTTAATAGACGCATTTATGTGTCTAATTTGTCCTCAATGTTTCGTATTGTTGGTACTCGTTTTCGTCCTTATTATGGTGTTTTGTGTATTTTTGGAAAATAAATATTATTGGAAAAATCGGCTCGAAAAATCACTCGGAACACTCCCGGAGGACACTTGCTATACGGAGCCCAGATTTGGCTAAGGGGCACCCCAAAAAGGTAGCTGCTATTCACACCCCACATCTGGTTAGGGGGACACCATCTGCTTCATTTGAAACATAAAAATTGGCGGGAAAAATGTGGCAGCTCTCTGAGAATGTTTCGATCGAAATTTGAAGATGTTCTCGGTGGACTAAAGGGCTGAAACTTCATGGGTAGTTGTAATATGTCATAAAAGAGCTAGTATGGGTGTTTGTTTCGATCAAATTTGGCTGGAAAATCCGTGACAAGGAATCAGGGAAGCCCGTGCATGAGAAGAATAGTTCACGGGTTTTGGAAGATTTATGCGTGTTCTGCTCGTGTATGATGACTCTAGCAACACTCTGGACCGTGAAGAAGATAAATGAGGAGATTTTGCAGCTGTAGGAACACGTGAGAAGCTAAAACAGGGAAGAAAATATTCCTAGAATATTTTTCTTCACTGCCGAGTTTAATGAAAATTTGTGAGAGTTATGGCGTGATATTTTGCTGTTGTTGAGTATATATAGGGTGAGGGGATCATAGAGAAGGGGGACGGAGAGATTGGGAGAAGTTTAGAGCACCACAGAGTCAAAAAAATCGAATTTGCAGAGAGACCACCTGCTGCTGCTGCTGCCATTGAAGAACACTGAAGAACAGACTCGCCACAACCTTCGTTTTTAAACAGTGTCAGTGACTCATACTGTTAGTCGCAGATCAGATACAGACTTAAAAAACGCAACAGTACAGTAACGGCTCTTTGTAACGGCTTTTGCAATAGTTATAAACATTGCAAACCCGATTTTTATTATAATTCTCCCTTATTCATCATTTGTAACCCTTTGAGCATAAATGAAATCAACTTTTGAGCGTGTTTCCAACATGATGAGCGGCTAATTCTCTCGTAACCAAGTCAATGGATGAAGCTATTCACACATGAACAATGGGTAACTATTTCATTTTCTCTAATATTTAATTATAATTCACTCAATCACTGCTTTTGCAAAGTTCTTAAAAGTTTACATAATTTTATTCATTAGTTGTGATTCAATTGGATAGGTTATGCTTTGGTTAGATAATCTATGCTTAAGGGATACAATTAATTTTTGAGAATATGTTTGATTATTTGTGGATTAAGAAATAAAGGATTAAAAGGATAATTAGAGTTATGAGATATTTGACATCATTCATGTGTAATAGTGGAATCTAGTGTCTTGGTTACCTCTCGCCCACTTTGTTAATATTTTTGTATATAATTTTATTAAATCTTTAAATTTAATCTTCACAAGTCCGAGAGTTTGAACCTCATTACTACAACAACAATCAAAATTATTATCATTTTGGCGCCGCCGACGCGGATTTGTGCTTAAGTAGAATTTTTAGGTTTTTTTTTTATTTCATTTGTTCTTTTTACGTTTCTTTGGGTGTGTCTTTGTATTACAGGTTTGAAGTTGGATACTAAAGACTTGGAATCAAAGCTTAAAGCTAAAAGAGAAGGAAAAAGACAAAGCAAAAAAAAGAGCGAAAGAAAAAATTATAAAAAAAAGAGAGAGAGAATTTATTTATTTATATTATTTTTTCAGAGACCTTCCATTTTTTGTAATTATTATTATTTTTTTTCTATTTCTTTTCTTTTGCACTTTATTTGGACTTTGGACTTGGACAATTATTTTATTTTTTTTAAACCCTAAGGAAGGGTACATTAAATGTAAAACTGTTTGCAGGGAAGGACGACGATTACAATATCGTCTCGGCCCCTCGGGTTCGCACATGACATAGGAGTCGTGGCCCGAGTCGACTTCAGCGGTTCTGCGCCCGTCTGGTACGGGAGGTAAGCTTTCGAAACACCCGCGAATCCCCTGTCAGCGGGTTTATTGTATGCCTTAAGGTGAATATATGCTGAGGATTTGAATACGGTTGTTTTAATTTCCTAGTAAAGGGCAAGGCCTGGCCAAATTAAGATAAGGACTCGGATTTCATCACCGTTTCCTTCTTGCCCGCTTTAGGAAAACGAAACCAAACGCGAACCTAAGCTTAAAATTTTGACTAGAACGAGACCTATAGGGTAACGAGCTTAGTAGGAAAGTCGTTCGAAAAATATTGGTTACTATTTTAGCATACTTCGAAGTTCACGATGGTTTCTGTGAGTTGAATGCGTGACTGCGTCGCCTTGTGATAGCGGTGAGGCCTTGGGTATCAAATATCCACTGAGCTTCCCTCGCCTCAATTCAACTTACTTTGACTCGGATTGATTCCAGAGGGATTTGCTTATATTGTAACGAATTCCCTTTCAAAGGATTAGAAGCTGGTCTAGAAACAATCTAAGTGGAGCCATCATGCTTGTTGTTTGCTAGATTTTATAGGTTTGATTTGGTCGAGTCAGACTTGTTTGTGATTGTGTAGAATTCCCTTGCAATTAAGAATGTCGAACTGGTATGATAGAAGCCAATACAATGATTATCGACCTGAATTTGAATATGGACATCATACTTTCTATGACCTTGTTGGGAATAGTGGTTGGGAACGCCATCCTTTGGAAGGATATGGGTCATACCCTGGTGAGCCCAATTACTATCCACACATGCATCAGTCTTACGAGCAAGAAGATTATATTACTAGTTCTTCGTCTCTAGAGGATACAATCAAACTATTGAAAAGTAGTCCTTTTTATGATCCCTCTGTTCCTATTCCTCCTTTAGAAGAGTCCCTCAAGAAGTTAGCTGAGTCGACGCGTAAGTTAGCTGAGATGAATAATATAATTATAGATGAAAGCACTACAATAATGAGTGAACCTTCTTTAGAAGACAACCTCAAGCGGATAGCTGAGACGAACGAAAGAATTGCTCGAAATTACTTGAACTTCCAATATAGTGTATCCAATAATACCCTTGAGAATGAAGATAATTATTTACATAATCAAGATAACAAGGTTAGAATTGGTAGAACTACTTGTTTTGATGAGGTTCGATCTTTTTCATGTTATTATGATGAGGATAGTGTTGATGGAGAATCATACTTATGTAGGAATAGTGATCAGGAAATGGTTACTCCAATTGAGCTTTACAATGATAATATTATTTCTAGTTCAAATCCAAATAATTTTAATAATTATTCACCTATTAAAAAGGACGAGGATTTGACTAGAGATACCCTCATTTTAGACGATGTAGTATTGCCTGTTTACAAAGCCGATAATGATTTAGAGGAACGAGTTTATTCTGAGAATAATGTTTTAGAGTCTAGCAATTTAGAAACAATAGTCTTAGACGAAGAAGATGAACTCGTAGAGATGAGTGAGGATGAACCTGACTTAGAAGAATCAATTGACAATTTCCAGGAATCTGATGACCTAGAAATTAGGGAAGTTGTGACTAGTCTTTCTAGAGACATGGAAAACTCTAAATTTGGGGGTGATTATCATTATCCATGTTCTTTAACTCTTAGAAAGTTCCCTCGTGTAGGACTTGACATTTATGCCTCAACCATATTACAAGATTATCTTCATACATGTTTTCCCGAACCTAATGATGTCCATAGAGAAGCTCAGTTGTTAGAAACCCATCCTATGGTTGATGTGGTTAACCCAGGCTATGATACCAAGATTGACTTTGTTTTCCCACCAGAAACTTTTCTTCCAATTGTGGGAACATATGATTTTCAGATGTGTCGGATATTAAGTTTTGAGACTAAACCTAATTACTTTAGGATATTAGGGTCGACACATTTTCTTAAGAATGACCATTATTATGGTCAACTTTGTGAGTCAAATCTAATTGACTTAGAGGATCCCCAATTATTCAGGTTGTTGTTATGTGCTTCTAAGTTCTTAGTTGAGTTTTTCCAGACTCTAATACCTGAACCGGATCTTAGCTTTGAGGAAATCCAACCGATGAAAACCTTTTATTTAGACCCTTTTATAGAGCCTGAACCTGAAGCACGACTAGATGTAGTTGTCTTAAGCAAGGGTATGTTCGGTATCTTCTTGGTCTGTTGCAGTTTCCTCTTCTTGTGGATAACACTTTTTGATCCAGATGACCCACAGTTATTTCGGCTACTACTATATGATTCTACGTGGTGACTAATCCTTGCTTAGTTTGGCTTAAGACTTTCAACTTAGCACTTCTTGGGAGGTAACCCAATATTCATGCGACACGATAATATCTTTCCTTATCTCTTTTGCTTCATTGGTAACAGTTTCTCCTTGTTCATGCTTTTAATTTCATCTTTAGAACATTGAGGACAATGTTAGATTTAAGTTTGGGGTATGGGAGAAAGTTCTTAGTTGCAATAAATAAGCTTCAGAGACTAGAAATTTATGCTTATTAAGGTTGGCACTAACTAATCTAAGTGGATGGAAGCATTTTGGTTGTAGGATTTGAGGAACCAATCTGATTAGATGGAAACATCTAAAGAGTCTATTCATAAAAGCACAGAGCTCAGGTGTTAGAAAAAGAAAACATGGTAGTTTCGCCATATCCTCGTGATGGAAACATCGAAAGAATCCTGATCACTTCTTTTTATTTTTCTTTTTACTATTGCTAGGGTGAAATAAAGTGACTGAGATAAAAAAAAAATTGAGACCAGACCACCAAACCAACCGGAATAAATTCAATAAAGTCGACCACTGGTGCCCTTGTATATGCCAGTTGTGTTGACCTAGAGTTAAGTTTATCAACCACTGGTTCCCTTGTATATGCCAGTGTGTTGATACTAGTCCAGACTAGTATCTCAGTCCATTAGGATAGGTTCACCTTAGTAAACATCATCCACATTTTTCTATACATCCATCTTCTTAATCTATCCATGTGACTGGTTGACTCCGGTTTATGATGTCCAGAAACTATCTGAGTAGAGCTCTGTCACTTTATATGAATTTTAGTATGCTTGAGTGCAAACCCGTGTACAACAATTGAATTTTGGCATCAGGGTACTTCCTCCTGTAGTCAATAAGTATGCCAACCAATGAGATTCTTTAGTTCCTTCCAAGGTTCTGCATAGATAGCTAGGGTCTGGAGTAATGGTTTTGTGGGCACACCTCTGGTAAACCCTATCGATATTAACTCGGTTTTATTTATTTTTTATTAGTTTTGCTCGAGGACTAGCAAATAATAAGTTTGGGGGTATTTGATAGATGCATTTATGTGTCTAATTTGTCCTCAATGTTTCGTATTGTTGGTACTCGTTTTCGTCCTTATTATGGTGTTTTGTGTATTTTTAGGTATTTTTGGAAAATAAATATTGTTGGAAAAATCGGCTCGAAAAATCACTCGGAACACTCCCGGAGGACACTTGATATACGGAGCCCAGATTTGGCTAAGGGGCACCCCAAAAAGGCAGCTGTTATTCACACCCCACAACTGGTTAGGGGGACACCATCTTTTTCATTTGAAACTTAAAAATTGGCGGGAAAAATGTGGCAGCTCACTGAGAATATTTCGATTGAAATTTGAAGATGTTCTCGGTGGACTAAAGGGCTGAAACTTCATGGGTAGTTGTGATATGTCATAAAAGAGCTAGTATGGGTGTTTGTTTCGATCAAATTTGGCTGGAAAATCCGTGACAAGGAATCAGGGCAGCCCGTGCATGAGAAGAATAGTTCACGGGTTTTGGAAGATTTATGCGTGTTCTGCTCGTGTATGATGACTCTAGCAACACTCTGGACCGTGAAGAAGATAAATGAGGAGATTTTGCAGCTGTAGAAACACGTGAGAAGATAAAACAGGGAAGAAAATATTCCTAGAATATTTTTCTTCACTGCCAAGTTTAATGAAAATTTGTGAGAGTTATGGCGTGATATTTTGATGCTGTTGAGTATATATAGGGTGAGGGGATCATAGATAAGGGGGACGGAGAGATTGGGAGAAGTTTAGAGCACCACAGTGTCAAAAAATCGAATTTGCAGAGAGACCACCTGCTGCTGCTGCCATTGAAGAACACTGAAGAACACGAAGAACAGACTCGCCACAACCGTCGTTTTTAAACAGTGTCAGCGACTCATACTGTTGGTCGCAGATCAGAGACAGACTTAAAAAACGCAACAGTACAGTAACGGCTTTTGCAATAGTTATAAGCATTGCAAACCCGATTTTTATTATAATTCTCCCTTATTCATCATTTGTAACCCTTTGAGCATAAATGAAATCAACTTTTGAGCGTGTTTCCAACATGATGAGTGGCTAATTCTCTCGTAACCAAGGCAATGGATGAAGCTATTCACACATGAACAATGGGTAACTATTTCATTTTCTCTAATATTTAATTATAATTCACTCAATCACTGCTTTTGCAAAGTTCTTAAAAGTTTACATAATTTTCTTCATTAGTTGTGATTCAATTAGATAGGTTATGCTTTGGTTAGATAATCTATGCTTAAGGGATACAATTAATTTTTGAGAATATGTTTGATTATTTGTGGATTAAGAAATAAAGGATTAAAAGGATAATTAGAGTTATGAAATATATTTGACATCATTCATGTGTAATAGTGGAATCTAGTGTCTTGGTTACCTCTCGCCCACTTTGTTAATATTTATGTATATAATTTTATTAAATCTTTAAATTTAATCTTCACAAGTCCGAGAGTTTGAACCTCATTACTACAACAACAATCAAAATTATTATCAGGTGTATAAAAGGGTTAGTACGAGTCACGGGAAAAGGGGTCGAGAGTTTTGAGTAGGTTTAGAGCAACAGAAATCGCTGCAGAGCGATTCTGCAGTAGCAGCTGATAGACACATTTTTGTGTCTAATTTCTCTCGATTCTATATATTGATAGTGCTCATTTTTGTACTTATTATGGTGTTTTATGTGCGTGCAGGTATTTTTGGCCAACAAACATTTTGGGAATAATCAGCTCGAAAAGTTGTGGGGGGCACCCCGGAGGACATTTGATATTCGGACTCTCACCATGTATAAGGGGCAACCTAATTAATAAGGGGCATACCTGCAGGGCATCTACTATTCGCACCCCCACTCTGGATAGAGGGAAACCACTTTCTTCTCAAAATTCAAAAGAAAAAATTGGCGGGAAAAAAAACCAGTTTGCATACCAGAATTAGGGTTGGATTTCTAGGCTATTTTAGGGAGATTCAATCGCGGGAATTTGTTGGGCTGGACGTGATTTAGCATACCATGCTTGGTATGAGCGCTGGAATGGATTGAATTGGGCTAGAACTCGAGTTGGAGCAAAACAGAGGTGAAGTTACACACGGGTCTCTGCTGGCCTAATTTTTGAAGTTTCAGGGAGATTAAACCGGAGATAATCTTTCCGGAGATAGCTACTTACCTAATAGAGAGTTTGGGATGATTTGAAAAGCTCAGAAACACGTAAACAAGTCGGCAGAGAAGATTATTTCCGTGACTTGCACGAAAAGAAAAAGAGAGAATTAATCGCTATTTTTAGGTTTCTGAGTAGTATAAAAGGTGTGTTTAAGTCCCAGGGAAAAAAAGGAAGTTATTGGAGCAGTCGCAGAGGAGTTTGTAACACTACAGAGGCGAATTGATCAAGTTGCAGGAAACCCGTATTTCTGCTGCTGCTGCCGAAGAACAAGCGTTGCAAATAAAAACAGCGTCTCAAATTTGTAACTCTGCTACAGTAACTTCTTTGTAACAGTCAGTCATTTGTTTTGTGACTCCAATACACCGTTGCAAACATTCAGAGTTATAGTTTTTCATTTTTTAATCAATTTTTGAACCATAAACAAATATTTTGAGCAAGCGATTAATATGAGGAGATAAACCCCATTGTTGAGGCGGCGGAGGAAGCCATTTTTCCAATTATTATGTGGTAAATTCTATTTAATTTAATTTTCGTAATTCTTTTATGATTATTTGCACTGAACTGAAATCGAATATATGATTCTGATTAAGTGGTTGTGTTCTCAATTGATGGGTCATGCTTAGGTTAAATCTTTTGATGGTCCATGCTTTCGATTTACAAATATTGTTTTGAGAATCTATTTGTCTAGGCGAAAATATTAGAATCACTTTAAACGTAAAGAGTTGCATAAATATTGACTATATCACATAAAAATTGGAGATTGGTGGAATCTAAAGTCTCAGTGCTTTTTATATAAACTTGAATACAATTTCTTTTTAAGTTTTCTATTTTAATTTGAGTCTAAAATCGAGTCTACATAATCTGAGTTGAACGAACTTTACCACCACTTAAAAACTACATCAATTTTTGGCGCCGCCGACGCGGATTTGTATTAGGTTTTAGATTTATTTTATTTCTTTTAGAATTTTTGTTCTCTTTTACGCCTTTGGTATTTTTTGATTCTTTTCAGATTTCGAGCGAAGCTACAAGGAAAGAAAAAGTGCTATAAAAGGAAAGCATCGCCAAAGAAGGAAAGAAAAGAGGAATCCGAAAGGAGTGAAGAAGAAGATTTTGTATATAGTTATTTTGTTTTATTTTTAGAAACTGTAAATAGGGTTTTATTTTTTGTAATTCTTCTTTTTATTTTTGGACACTTTTTGGACTTTATTTTTGGACTGGGACATTATTATTTTTAAACCCTAAGGAAGGGTTGGTTTAAATAAAAAAACTGTGTGCAGAGAAGGACGGTGATTACGGTATCGCCTCGGCCCCTCGGGTTCGTACATGACATAGGAGTCGTGGCCCGAGTCGACTTCAGCGGTTCTTCGCCCGTCTGGTACGGGAGGTATGTTTTTTGAAACACCCGCGAATCCCCTGTCAGCGGGTTTACTGTATTCCTTCGTTTGCATATATGCTGAGGACTTGAAAACGGCTGCTTTAATTTCCTAGTAAAGGGCAAGGACTGGCCATACAAGATAAGGGTTCGGATTTCATCATCGTTCTCTTCTTGCCCGCCTTAGGAAAACGAAACCAAACGCGAACCTAAGCCTAAAATTTTGACTAGAACGAGACCGATAGGGTAACGAGCTTAATAGGAAAGTCGTTCGAAATATTGGTTAGTCTTTTGAGCATCCTTCGAAGTTCATGATGGTTTCTGTGAGTTGAATGCGTGACTGCGCCGCCTTGTAACCGGTGAGGCCTTGGGTATCAAAGATCCACTGAGCTTCCCTCGCCTCGATTCAACTTACTTTGACTCGGATTGATTCCAGAGGGGTTTGCTCAGATTGTAACGAGTTTCTTTTCGAAAGAATAGAAGCTGGTATAGAAACAATCTAAGTGGAACCATCATGCTTTTTGTTTGCTAGAAAATTAGGTTTGATTTGGTTGAGTCATCCTTGTTTTGTGATTGCATAGAATCCCAAATATCCCGATAGTGCCAGCAATGGCAACTTTGAAAGCTTTGTTGAACCCAACTAGGACTACTCGTCCTTCTTGTATCAGGTTAGCCGAAACTGAAGCGAATTATGAACTTAGGCCTGGGACCCTACAGATGCTTCCAATCTTTTTAGGGAAAGAAAATGAAAACCCATACTTCCATGTTAGGGATTTTAAGGAAATTTGTAGTACCCTAAAGATTATAGACCTTGATGATGATGCTTTGAAACTTAGGTTATTTCCTTTTTCCCTGAAAGATAAAGCCAAATCGTGGCTATATAGTTTGGCTTCCGGTTCAATAGAAACATATGAACAACTTACATCTGCCTTTTTGAACAATTTTTTCCCTAGGCACAAAACATCGTCTATTAGGACGCAAATCTGCACATTTTCTCAACAGGAGGGAGAATCGTTATATAGGTATTTGGAAAGGTTCAATGACTTATTAGCCCAATGTCCTCATCATGGTTTAGAAAAGGTTAGGCTAGTTCAAATCCTTTATGAGGGTTTAGATTATTCGACACCAACCATGGTTGAGTCTCTATGCACTGGTGGTTTTGAAAACCAAACTGTTGATGTGGCGATGGAATTTTTGAATAAAATCGCCGAAAAGACCCGGCAATGGGAATATTGTAGGGACCCCAAGAGAATAATTCTTCTAGGTAGAGGAAACGTTAATAGGGTAGAAGGAGGCTATGAATCAGATGCCAAAATTGCTGCTATATCAAAAAGATTAGAAGCCTTAGAATTGGGTCACACTAGTGGTAGAGTAGAGCCTTTTTGGGAAGGACAGACTATTGAAGAGCGAGCCAATGCTCTTTATAATAATGGCACTAGAATTGATCACCGTCAAAAGTTTGACCCATATTCAGAAACCTATAATCCTGGTTGGAGAAACCATCCGAACCTTTCATGGTATAAGGACCAAGGTCAGTTTAGTAATTCTAATATTCCCCCAGGTTTTGGCTATACTAAGAATACTTCAGGATCAACTCAGTTTCAGAATCAGTCTGATAAGAAAATCTTAAGTCTAGAGGAAACTCTCACCTAGTTTATTCAAAATACTTAAAATATGCGTCAATTGCTTTCATAAAGCATAGAAGCTAGTAATAGGATAGGACAAGAACATAGTCAGGACATTTCTGAATTGAAAGACCAGGTTAGTCTGATCAATGAGTCTCTAAGAGAAAAAGGTAAGTTCCCTAGTCAACCGATACCCAACCCTAGAAGAGTTAATGAAGTAGGTGCAAAACCATTTAATCAAGTGAATTCTGTCACAACCCGTAGGAGTGGTAAAACGGTAGACAATAAGGTAGCCATGCCTAATAGTGTACATACTGTAGATCCACCTTCTAGTTCCCAAGATGATCCCCAGAAGGAGCCACTAACTGAAGAAACTGATAACATTTCTAGTGACTCCAATGTGGTTCCCGACAGGTCTCATTTTGTACCCAAAGCCCCATATCCACAGTTGTTAGCTCCAACAAAGAGAGAGTCGACTTTCAACGAAATACTAGAGATATTTAAGCAGGTAAAAATTAACATCCCTTTATTAGAAGCAATTAGGCAAATGCCTACTTATGCCAAGTTCCTTAAGGACCTTTATACACGAAAGCGTAGGCTTAATGTCCATAAGAAAGACTTTTTAGCTGGTCAGGTAAGTTCAATCCTTCTGAACCAAACACCCCCTAAGTATAAAGACCCTGGATTCCCCACCATATATTGTGTGATCGGTAATTATTTAGTAGATAAGGCATTGCTTGACTTAGGAGCTAGTGTGAACTTACTCCCTTATCATGTATACAACCAGCTAGGTCTTGGTAAGTTGAAACCGACTAAAATGACATTGCAATTAGTTGATAGGTCTGTCAAAGTACCTTGTGGTGTCATAGAGGATGTTCTGATTGAGGTTGATAAATTTATTTATCCAATGGATTTCATTGTTCTAGATACTCAGCCTGTTCAGGACCCTAGTGCTCAAATACCGGTGATTTTAGGCCGCCCATTTTTAGCCACAGCTAACGATGTCATCAACTGTAGTACCAGACTTATGAACATATCCTTTGGTAATATGACCACTGAACTAAATGTCTTTAATGTTAATAGACAACCTTCCGATGATTTAGAAGAAGTGAATATGATTAGCGCTTTAGTTCAGGATCTAACTCAGGATAATTGGGACGACACTTTATTTGGTGATTCCTTAGATGAACTTGATGAGGAAATTCTCTTAAGTCAGTTAGGTGACCAAACTTTTGAACTAGAAGAAGCTCTTGAGTACTTTAAAGACTCTACGGACCTTGAGATTCAAGCCATAGTTCTAGGCCTTACGGAGAGTAGTGTTGACCCTAAGTTTGGGGGTAATGAACTAGAAGAAGCTCTTGAGTATTTTAAAGACTCTGAGGATCCAGAAATTCAAGCAATAGTTAGAGGTTTGTCCGAGAATACTGACTACCCTAAGTTTGGGGGTAGTAATGGTCAATTATCTCCATTAGAAGTCCCTAACTTGGGATTCGAGCCTAGTGTACCTGAGGTATTACCTGAGTCACTTCCGACTCCGCAACCGGATCCTCCTGATATTGTCCAGGAGGAAATTCTAAAAACTTGTTGTTCGAATGAGTCAATTTTTCAAGACACTCATATGAAGCCCAAATGGGCATAACAGAAAAACTCAGTTGTCTTGCAGGAAACCTTGGATGAGGATGTGCTATGTCTGTTCATTTTTCTAATTTGGTGCAGTTGTCTGATAATTGTGGCAATTTTATTTGCTTTTGTTGACCCACAGTTGTTTCGACTATTGATATATGATTTGAAAGGTAATTAGCCATTTTTTGGTATTTGACGTCTGGATGAAGACTTTAAATTTAGAACTTTTTGGGAGGTAACCCAATCTCATGCAACATGGTAATATATTTCCTTATCTCTTTTGCTTCAAATGGTAACAGTTTCTCCTTGTTCATGCTTTTAACTTCATCTTTAGAACATTAAGGACAATGTTAGATTTAAGTTTGGGGGTATGGGAGAAACATTTTAGTTGCAGTATGAATAAATAAACTCCATAGCTTAGAAATTTATGCCTATTGAGGATTGCACTAACTAATCTAAGTGGATGGAAGCATTTTGATCGTAGGAGTTGAGGAACCAATCTGATTAGATGGAAACATCTAGAAGAGTCTATTCATAAAAGCACAGAGCTCAGGTGTTAGAAATAACATGATAGTTTCACCATATCTCGTTGAGTCCTTTTCACTTCTATTTTTATTTTATTTTGTTTTTAAACCATGTTTCTCTAAGTGATAAGTGGGGCCCACGATTCAAGTTGTTACCAATGCTAGGGTGAATTAGAGTGATTGAGTTACAAAGAAAAGAAAAAAAGACCTGACCAATTAGACCAAACGGATAAAAAAAATAAATGAAAGTGAATAAAGTCGACCACTGGTACCCTTGTATATGCCAGTTGTGTTGAACTAGAATTAGGATTATCGATCACTGGTTTCCTTGTATATGCCAGTGTGTTGATACTAGTCAGACTAGTATCTCAATCCATTAGGATAGGTTCATTTTGGCGGAAGCCTTCAGACAGATATGGGAAACGCCGTTCACTTAGTAAACATCAAAACCATCTATGTTTTTCTATATCCATCTTCTTGATCTATCCATGTGATTAGTTTTTGACTCCGGATATTGGTGTCCATAGTGCAACTATCTTAGTAGAGCTCTGTCACTTTATATGAATTTTAGTATGCTTGAGTGCAAACTCGTGTACAGCAATTGGAATTTCGCATCAAGGTACTTCCTCCTGTAGTCAATAAGTATGCCAACCAATGAGATTCTTTAGTGCCTTCCAAGGTTCTGCGTAGATAGCTTGGGTCCGGAGTAAAGGTTTTGTGGGTATATCTCTTGTAAGCCCTCTCGAGACTATAACTCGGCCACTAGGGACACCTAGGGGTTTAAAGGCTTATTGCATACGCTAAATTCAATCGACGATGCCTGTGACAGTGAGTTAGGATTTTATTTTCTATTTGATTTGCTCGAGGACTAGCAAATAATAGGTTTGTGGGTATTTGATAGACACATTTTTGTGTCTAATTTGTCTCGATTCTATATATTGATAGTGCTCATTTTTGTACTTATTATGGTGTTTTATGTGTATAGGTATTTTTGGCCAAAAAACATTTTTGGAAAAATCGGCTCGAAAAGTTGTGCGGGGCACCCCCAGAGGGAATTTGCTATTCAGACTCTCACCATGGATAAGGGGCAACCTAATTACTAAGGGGCAAACCTGCAGGGCATCTACTATTCGCACCCCCACTCTGGATAGGGGGATACCACTTTCTTCTCAAAATTCAAAAGAAAAAATTGGCGGGGAAAAAACCCAGTTTGCACACCAGAGTTAGGCTTGGATTTCTAGGCTGTTTTAGGAAGATTCAATCGCGGGAATTTGTTGGGCTGGACGTGATTTAGCATAACAGGATTGGTATAAGCGCTGGAATGGATTGAATTGGGCTAGAACTCGAGTTGGAGCAAAACAGAGGTGAAGTTACACACGGGTCTCTACTGGCCTGATTTTTGAAGTTTCAGGGAGATTAAACCGGAGATAATCTTTCCGGAGATAGCTACTTACCTAATAGAGAGTTTGGGATGATTTGGAAAGCTCAGAAACGCGTAAACAAGTCGGCAGAGATTATTTCCGTGACTTGCACGAAAAGAAAAAGAGAGAATTAATCGCTATTTTTAGGTTTTTGAGTAGTATAAAAGGTGTGTTTAAGTCCCAGGGAAAAAAAAGAAGTTATTGGAGCAGTCGCAGAGGAGTTTGTAACACTACAGAGGCGAATTGATCAAGTTGCAGGAAACCCGTATTTCTGCTGCTGCTGCTGAAGAACAAGCGTTGCAAATAAGAACAACGTCTCAAATTTGTAACTCTGATACAATAACTTCTTTGTAACAGTCAGTCATTCGTTTTGCGACTCCAATACACCGTTGCAAACATTCAGAGTTATAGTTTTTCATTTTTTTAATCAACTATTGAACCATAAACAATTATTTTGAGCAAGTTATTAATATGAGGAGATAAACCCCATTGCTGAGGCGACGGAGGAAGCCATTTTTCCAATTATTATGTGGTAAATTCTATTTAATTTAATTTTCGTAATTCTTTTATGATTATTTGCACTGAACTGAAATCGAATATATGATTCTGATTAAGTGGTTGCGTTCTCAATTGATGTGTCATGCTTAGGTTAAATCTTTTGATGGTCCATGCTTTAGATCTAAAACTATTGTTTTGAGAATCTACTTGTCTAGGCGAAAATATTAGAAGCACTTTAAACGTAAAGAGTTGCATAAATATTGACTACATTAAATCACATAAAAATTGGAGATTGGTGGAATCTAAAGTCTCAGTGCTTTTTATAAACTTGAGGACAATTTATTTTTAAGTTTTCTATTTTAATTTGAGTCTAAAATCGAGTCTACATAATCCGAGTTGAACGAACTTTACTACCACTTAAAAACTACATCAGCAGCAGAGAAGAGGAAGAAGAAGAGTTGCAGACGACATATCAGAAGTGTCGTTCTCAAGAACCCTAATCTGAAGAACATTAAGCTGCACAGAACAGTCACAGTTGGTGTCTTATATTCAAACAGTTCTGTAACAGTTGGTTAGCAACGCATATCTTCAGTATTGCAACACGTATTGTAACAGTGACTTCTGTGACACCAATACAGCGTTGCAGATTCGCTGTAATACTATTTTTCTTCAATAAAACACCTTTTGAGCCATGTTTATATCTTTGGAACGTGTTTTCACCATGAAGAGCTAAACCCCAACGCTGGGATGACGGAGGAAGCTTAATATCATACGTGGGTAATTATATTTAATTCTTATATGACTTTTGTACTAATTAAAATTGAATTATGATTTTGATTAATTAGTTGTCATCTCGTTTTATGGGTCATGCTTGCTTAGATGTTTTGATTTCCCATGCTTAGGATTTACAACTAATATTTTGAGAATCTGCCTTTGCAAAAATAAGAGTCCATGTTTTTATTTATTGAGCTATAATTGTTAAAAGAATTAATATTTGAACCTTATGTTATGAGTTTGGTGGAATCCTGAGTCCTAGTACCTCTCGATATCGTGATAATCTTGTATATATATTTTCCTTGTTTCTAGTATTTTCTATTTTTAAGTCTGAAATTGAATCTCATCAAGTCCGAGTAAACGACATCTTTTTACCACTATACAAAATTCGATCAATTTTTGGCTCTGCCGATGCGGACTTGTTTTTAGGTTAGGTTTTAGATTTTCTGTTTTTTAGGTTTAATTTCTTTTTATTTTGTTTCTTTTATTAGATTTTACTCTGGGTATTTTTGTTTTGGGTGTGCAGGTTTTGCTGGAAACTAAAAGTGGAAAGTTGGACTTGCCTAAAAGAGCAGAAAATCCCAAACTTTTCTTTTTATTTATTTTTTTTAGTTTTTATTTTTGGAACTTTTATATTTTGTTTGTTTATTTGTATATATTTGTCAATATTTAAAAAAAACATGCAAACACGAAAGCACACATGCACTTCATATTGCATCGTCTGGCACCGATTAGTAGGAAAACACGTGGTTTAGTAAGGTGAACCCTCTGGGCGTTATCATCCGAAACACCACAAGCCTTAGCCTCGTACCTTCGACCAGTTTTTGACTGTAGGTATATTTTGCTAAAGGTAACCCAAGCCTACCCAAAATAGTCAACCCAGCATTTGCATTTGCATGTGCACATAAAAATGTCGAATTGGTATTATAATAGCCAGTACAATGAATATCCGACTGAGCAACATGGACATTATCCTTATTATGACCATAGTGTGAATAGTGGTTGGGAACGCCATCCTTTTGAAGGATATGGGTCATACCATGGTGAGCACAATTATTATCCGCATGCGCACTGGTCATACGAGCAGAATTCTGATGTACTAGAAGAGACACGTAGGATACTTGAGTCAACACGTAAGTTACATGAGTCGACATATAAGTCAGCTGAGACAAATGACTTAGTTATGGACGAAAGTAGTGAACCTTCTTTAGAAGATACCCTCAAGAGGTTAAATGAAAATTTAGACCCAGCATTAAGAGAACTTTGTTTAGAAGAGACCCTTGAGAGGATAACCGAGTCGACACGTAGACTTGAGTTAGAGGCACAAGAAAGAATTGCTCGAAATAATCTTAATTTCCAATACAATGTTTCCAATAATACCCTTGAAAATGAGGATAATTATTTACATAATCAAGATGACGAGGTTAGAATTGGTAACACTACTTATTTAGATGAGGTTCAACCATTTTCATGTTATTATAATGATGAGGATAGTGTTGATGAAGAATTTGAAATACGTAGGCACAGTGATTAGGAATTTGCTACTCCAATTGAGATTTATAATGATAATGTTACTTCTAGTTCAAATCCAAATAATTTTAATGATTATTCACCTATTCAAAAGGACGAGGATTTGACTAAAGATAACACTTCCTTAGATGATGTAGTATTTCCCTTTGATTATGAAGCCAAAGATGGTTTAGATGAACGAGTATATTTTGTGTCTAGCGATTTAGAAACAATAGACTTAGAAAAAGAAAATGAACTCGTAAAGATGAGTGAGGATGTATCTGACTTAGAAGAATCAATTGACCATTTTCAGGAATCATACGACCTTGAAATTAGGGAGGTTGTGACTAGTCTTCCTAGAGACAATGAAAACTCTAAGTTTGGGGGTGATTATCATTCTCCATGTGCTTTAACTCTTAAAAGGGTCCCTAACTTGGGACTTGACATATGTGCCTCAACCATTTTAAAAGATTATCTTCATACACGTTTTCCTGAACCTAGTATGTCCACAAAGAAGTTCAGTTGTTAGATACCCATCCTCTAGTTGATGTGGTTTCCCAAGGCTATGATACCAAGATTGACTTTATTTTCCCACCAAAAACTTTTCTTCCAATTGTTGTGGGACGTATGAGTTCCAAATGTGTCAGTTATTAAGTTCTGAGACTAAACCTAATTATTTTAGGAAAATTGAAACGACACATTTGCTTAAAAATAACCACCACTTTCATTATGGTCGATTGTGTGAATCAAATTGACTATGAGGATCCTCAATTATTCAGGTTATTATTATGTGCTTCTAAGTTCGTATTTGAGTTTTTCCAGACTTTACAACCTGATAAATTGGATCTTACTTATGAGGAGGTGCAGCCCATGAAAATATTTTATCTTGACCCAGTTATAGAACCTGAACCTGAACCACAACTAGATGTAATTGTCTTAAACAGGAAACTAGACAAGGGTGTGCTTTATTTGTTAATTTTCTTGGCATATTGCATATTCCTTTTATTAGTGGTAGCTCTATTTGGTTTTGATGACCCATAGATATTTCGGCTATTACTTTATGATTCTATGCAGTGATTAATTATTTCTTATGTCTGGCTGAAGACATTAAACTTAGCACTTCTTGGGAGGTTACCCATGCTCATGCAACACGGTAATATCTTTCCTTAACTCTTTTGCTTCAAATGGTAACAGTTTCTCCTTGTTCATGCTTTTCATTTTATCTTTAGAACATTGAGGACAATGTTAGATTTAAGTTGGGGGTATGAGAGAAGCTTTTTCGTTGCAGAATAAATAAACTCCAGAGCCTAGAAATTTATGCTTATTAAGGATGACACTAACCAATCTAAGTGCATGGAAGCATCTTGGTTGTAGGAGTTGAGGAACCGATCTGATTAGATGGAAACATCTAAAGAGTCTATTCATAAAAGCACAAAGCTCAGGTGTTAGAAATAACATGGTAGTTTCGCCATATCTCGTTGTGTCCTTTTCACTTCTGTTTTATTTTGTTTTCTTTAAAATATGTTTCTCTAAGTGATTAGGTGGGGCTCACGATTCAAGTTGTTACCACTGCTAGCAGTGAAATAGAGTGATTGAGATACCAAAAAAAAAGTTCAAAATTTTTTTTTGAGACCATGCCATCAGACCAATCGGAATAAATTTAATAAAGTCGACCACTGGTACCCTTGTATATGCCAGTTGTGTTGACCTAGAGTTAGGATTATCGACCACTGGTTCCCTTGTATATGCCAGTGTGTTGATATTAGTCCAGACCAGTATCTTAGTCTATTAGGATAGGTTCGTTTTGGCAGTGGCCTTCAGACAGATATGGGAAACACCGTTCACCTTAGTCAACATCAAAACCATCTACGTTTTTCTCTACATCCATCTTATTAATCTATCCATGTGATTGGTTGACTCCGGTTATGATGTCTAGAAACTATCTGAGTAGATCTCTGTCACTTATATATGAATTTTAGTATGCTTGAGTGCAAACTCGTGTACAACAATCGGAATTTCGCATCAGGGTACTTCCTCCTGTAGTTAATAAGTATGCCAACCAAGGAGATTCTTTAGTGCTTTCCAAGGTTCTGCGTAGATAGCTAGGGTATGGAGTGTAAAGGTTTTGTGGGTATATCTCTTGTAAGCCCTCCCGAGACTATAACTCGGCCACTAGGGACACCTAGGGGTTTAAAGGCTTGTTGCATACGCTAAATGCAACCGACGATGCCTGCAACAATGAGTTAGGATTTTATTTTCTATTTTAGATTTACTCGATGACTAGCAGATAATAAGTGTGGGGGTATTTGATGGACGCAATTATGTGTCTATTTTGATCTCAATTGTATGTATTGTTAGTGCTCGATTTTCTATTTATTATGGCTTTTTATGTCTTTGTAGGTGTTTTTGGAGAAATACACTTGTGCGGAGAAATTGGCTCGAGAAGTGGTCATAAAAGACGTACTACAGGAAACCCAGAAGTATGTTGGAGACGCCCCAGAAAAGTTATATTTACACCCCGGAGGAATTGCTATCTACACCCCACAAATGCATAAGGGGCACCCCAGAGAAAATACTATTGGCACACCGGAATTTCATAAGGGGAGGTGATCCATACCTTTTGAATATTGAAATTAGCGGGAAATTGTTATCTTCTCCTGCGTGCTTTACTGGCAGAGTTGGATTCGATTTTTGGATGTGTCGGGCAGAGATTCAATCACGAAGCTTGTTTGCGTTGGACTATACTTGACTAAACAGGGCTGGTATAATTGATTTAATGGATTAAATTGGGCTGGATAATCGGTTCTCGACAAACAGGGAAAGTATAAGAAGAACTGCGTACTTTTGAAGCTGAAATTTTGGATAGTTTCAAGGGTTAATCTGCTGCGATATTCTTGTTACCTATTTAACAGGATTAGTGACGTGATTGGGGAGTAGAAAAAGGAATCGAAATCTTCTTATATGTGGTAGTTATTTAAAACAGGGAGGGAAAAGCTATTTACGGCAATAGGCAGATAATCTTGGTCATGTTTCGATTATTTTGGAAGGTTATAGAGAAGATATTCCCTGTTAGATTCAACTGTATCACATACGAAGAGTTTCTGTTGAAACAGAAGCCGCGTGAAACAAAAGAAAGGAAATATTTTCCCGTAGCTCTTGGTCGAAGAAAAGATAGATATTCTCGGGATTTAATTACCCTGTGTTGTATAAAAGGGTTAGTACGAGTCGCGGGAAAAGGGGTCGACAGTTTGGAGTAGGTTTAGAGCAACATAAATCGCTGCAGACCGATTCTGCAGTAGCAACAGAGAAGAGGAAGAAGAAGAGTTGCAGACGACATATTAGAAGTGTCATTCTCAAGAACCCTAATCTGAAGAACATTAAGTTGCACAGAACAGTCGCAGTTGGTGTCTTATATTCAAACATTTCTGTAACAGTTGGTTAGGAACGCATATCTTCAGTATTGAAACACGTATTGTAACAGTGACTTCTGTAACCCCAGTACAACGTTGAAGATTCGTTGTAATACTACTTTTCTTCAATAAAACACCCTTTGAGCCATGTTTGTATCTTGGAGCGTGTTTTCACCATGAAGAGCTAAACCCCAACGTTGGGATGACGGAGGAAGCCTAATATCATAGGTGGGTAGTTATATTTAATTCTTACATGACTTTTGGACTAATTAAAATTGAATTATGATTTTGATTAATTAGTTGTCATCTCGTTTGATGGGTCATGCTTGCTTAGAAGTTTTGATGTCCCGTGCTTAGGATTTACAACTAATATTTTGAGAATCTGCCTTTGCAAAAATAAGAGTCCATGTCTTTATTTATTGAGCTATAATTGTTAAAAGAATTAATATTTGAACCTTATGTTATGAGTTAGGTGGAATCCTGAGTCCTAGTACCTCTCGATATCGTGACAATCTTGTATATATATTTTCCTTGTTTCTAGTATTTTCTATTTTTAAGTTTGAAATCGAATCTCATCAATTCCGAGTGAACGACATCTTTTTACCACTATAAAAAAAATTCAATCACAGGGTTAGTGCAAAACTCCTTCAATACTTGGATCCGTTGGAAGATGTCTGTAACTATTCTTGGGGCACCGTGGTAATGGCACATTTGATGGCGGAGATGAGAAGGGCCTCTAGGGTTGTTACAAACCAATTTGTTGGGAATTTCACTCTTCTCCATGTAATTTTGTTTTTAAACTTATGTTCTTATGTATATTGTTCACATATACCCTTATTATGAACTTAGAAACAAAATTTCTTGCTTCTTATATGTATTATTCCACATTGGTATAGGTGTTTGCTTATGAACACTTCCCAACCTTGTTCAAGGACTACCCCTTCTTGAAGATCATATACCTTCCCGAACCCGAGGCGCCTAGAGCTAAGAGATACAAGTTCAACAATATTCCGAAGCCCGATAACAATCGTCGACTAATAGATATGAGATTGGCTCTGGACGCAATGACTACCAAAGACATTGTGTTCGACCCTTACAAGGAGATTAGAGAAACCCACCAAGTTCTGAGGTTTAATAACGTTGCATTATACAATGGACTGTTGTTCCACCCAGAGGGATACGTTATGGCTGATCCTCGACGTGTGATGCGGCAACTTGGATATAAGCAATTACCTTGTTTCATGAAAGCCTCTACTTTAAGGTACGCTCTTGACTTGGGTGAGTGCATTACAAGTTCCTCAAAGATGAGGGTAGTGTATGATCCAATTCCAGAACCAACACATTAGAGGGATAGGGAACCAAGATATCAGTAATTGGGATCTTGTGAACAACGGTGATGAAGCCGATCCCCACTACATTGATGATTACCTGGAATCGTCACATCATTTTGTCGTGCTCCCTGAAGACGTCCAAGTTCCACCCCAGAAAAACCATACCGTTTCAACTCCTACAGAGGCACCACCTACAATGGCCAAACTTAATAAGACTCTTGGATTGCTAGTAAGTATTGTTAATTCCTTAGTCGTTTAATGTACACATAATCTTATATTAGCATATATATACTAATTATGTGTTTGATGTATGAAACTAGCGGCGTCGTCTTGGCAAGATAAAGAAGATGTTTGGTTGCAAGTACGAGGATGGAAAGGTGATATCCCTTGAACAAATGAAGGAAGTTGAGGAAATGTTCGATAAAATTGAAGACCCAAGTGCAAAAGATTTTTTCGGGGAAACAAGGAAGGTAGCGGTCCACAAGAAGCAAAATACCAAGTGATTAATTCTTTAGTTGTGTTTCTTTATTTCGATGGTGGTTGTTACGTTTTAAACAATTCCGAACTTGTTTTTGGGTTAACTCTTTAGTTGTTTGGTTTATTTTTGGTCTATGATACATGGATTAAGAACATTTAAGCACAATTTAGTTATTTGGTTTATGTTGATCATGTTTAGATTTCTAGTAAAAATTTTTTTTTGTAAGTTTTATTCACACCAATGCGCCGACATAGAAGTGTTTAGGTCGAACAGAGCCGGCATTGATGCCGGCGTACATTTGTGATTAAAATTCCATGCCGGAACCTGTACCGGCATTGAAATAGTTTTCTAAAACCATGCCGGAAGTAGTGATGACAGGGTCCAATTTCATGTATAGAATATGAACTGTGCCGGCATGGCAATATTTTTAAACTTCCATGCCGGAAATCTGATTTTTTAAAACATGAATGGTTTGCAGAAAACCGGCATGGTAAATAAGATATATTTCCATGCCGGCACTTTGCAAACCCTCCAGAAATTAAAACTACAATGTTGGGATTGATTATAGATCCGTTATGAATGCTCTATTACATTAAAACATACTAGATAATCTATTACATTATATTTGAAACTTTAAATTAAAACATACCAAAAAACACGAAACTTTAAATTAAAACATACTAAAAAACATGGAATGGAGCAATTTTGGTTAAAAATGATCTCATAATCTATTTCCATCCCTTTTTAACAATTGCGGAACCTTTGAGCCTTTCGCGAATATCTTCGAAGACATTGTCTGGAATCTCGGTGTCAAGGACCATCTTTATTGGTTCATCTTCTCTTTCAACACATTCATTTCCCTTCATATAACACCCATCACACCCATCAATAAGCTTGCATTGGCCCTTGTGGTTTTCTCTTGCTTCGGCTAGTTCAACAACTTTGTCAAACCATTGAAACTCTTCGCACTTTGGGTGATTCAATCACCTAAGAAACATTCTTCCATTTTCAGCATCATCAATTTTTTCAATCCAAAACCGGAGTGTCCCATCACATTTTCTACACTTCGAATAAATAAAAGGACAGTCCATGGCTAGATGAGAAGGTGACTTGCAAATTTGACAGCTGCAATGATAACTCTGTAAGAGAAGATTATATTAGTGATACGTCATATTAGAGAACATTTTAACTGTCCAATCCATCGTTAGTAATGTTGAATCTATTTACTTTGCAGGTAGAGCTTGATGGTGGTTTGCAAATATAGCTTGTTGATGAATCTCCCATCGCTTGTGAAGCTTGAACCGTGCTTGCTTGATCTATTTTTGGAGGCTTGCTTTCTTGAGAGAAGGATTTTTGTTATTTGGTGGGTGATTTATGTACATTTTTCCAAAGGATTGAGGGGGTTTTATATGGATTGATGCTCCAACGGTCTTATTTTTCAAAAAACTAGACGTTTTTTTTTAAATTCACCGGTACCGGCATAGTCGAAGTAACACAATCAATGCCGGTAGTTTGTGGCGGCGTTGTACGTTGTTGTTAAAATGACGCCGGTACTATCTGCAGATTTGGCCCAATATCTGTATAATAAAATTAGTTACCGGCATGGACGTTTAAAGGTATCTTCAATACCGACACATGTGATTTCAAAAAAAACTATTCGTTGAGGTTTTTTCTATATAAAGAGAGCTAACACTTGGACCCAATTTCCCAAAACTCGTGTGTTCTTTACTATATCCTTGAGCTCTAAACTTATGAAACCCTAAACCCTAGAAGATTCATCTATAGATAGATTAGTATATAACCTAGTCCCACATACAACAAATGGCATCGTTTGACTCCGAGGAAGATTTAGCAATCACCAAAGCATGGTACTCCGAAACTCGTCCTTCAACTATAGATAACAGTTCGTGGGATTCCATGTGGTGGAAGATTTTTAACAAATTTACTCACGATTATGGTAACCCGAAGAGAAGAACTGCTCAACAAATTGAGCAACGACACGACATCATCCTAGATGCGGTGGTTGAGTATTTAAAAATCAAACACCGGATCGCGCATGCTACCCACAATACATTGTCCCCTCAACAACTCGTAAGTATCTTTATGATTAATTCGACACAATCCACTTTTTTCAATTTCTATGTAACAAACTAAGTTTGTGTGTTGTTTTTGTAGCATGAAGCCGTGAAAGCGTGTTACTTACAGGAAAAGGGGGGAGCATTCATGTTTGATGAAAACGTGAACCACATTGTAACCAAAGTCACGGAGTACCACCAGATGGGTGAATCGGAGACGGATTCTTCTTAAGAAGATTGATAGGTTTACTGTTTTTTTGTTAGGATTTTAGGGTAGTTTTTGGTAAGGCTTTGTGGGTAGATCTCTATGTAAACCCTCACGAGATTATAACTCGTACACTAGGGTCGCCTAGGGGTTCAAAGGCTTGATGCACATGCTAAGTGCATTCGTTGTTCCGTCGACAAGGATTACATTCGAAATGAATTATATATCCAGCATAGTATTTTAACATATTTAATTGACGTATCTATGATAGCGTAGATTATAGTATATAACTCTATCCCGGAATAGATTGTCTATTTTTTTTTGTTTCTGCGTACAATAAAACATATTCCGGAACTGGTCTTGTAGATGACACAATGCCGGCAGATCGGTTATCCTTATTACAATGCCGGCTGGTTTAAAATTCAAATTTTTGCAAGTACAAATGCATTGATTGAGTACAATAACGGCCAGATTTTGGCACCATCCTATAAATACATTAGTTCTCCCTACAAAACATTACACACCTGGTTCCATATACTATCTAAAGCTCATATCATTATATACTCTTTCTAACTCTCCCAATACCTCTACATACAAAGCAATGGCATCATTTGATTCAAATGAAGATTTGGCAATCACCAAAGCTTGGTACGCGGAAACTCGAGTTAGAAGGCAGTCCTCCGTAAGGGTGGATTCCGGAACCTTTTGGGGTAAGGCATGCAACAAATATAGGCAAGAGTTTGGGAATCCCAATGGAAGAAGTGTTCAACGAATTCATGATAGGCACCTAGTTATCAAAAATTCGATACTTGCTTATTTAGATATCCAAAAACCAATTTTCAACGCTCCCCACTTTAACTTGTCCATTGAACAATTTGTAAGTTTTCTTGTGGTTTATTTTACGTGATCCGTGTTGTTTGATCTTCCTACTAAACACCACTAACAAAGTAAGTTTGTGTTATGTTTTTGTAGAATGAAGTCGTCAAAGCGCGCTACTTGGAGGAAAAGGGGGAAGCATTCGCATTCGATGCAAGCTATTAATTCATGGTATCCAAAATCCCAGAGTATGCCCCGAAAATGATGGAGGGTGTATCGTCCTCGGACGAATATTGAGGGTTTTAGTGTAGGTTTTACGGGTAGATCTCTATGTAAACCCTCACGAGACTATAAATCGTCCACTAGGGTCGCCTAGGGGTTCAAAGGCTTGATGCACATGCTAAGTGCATTCGTTGTTCCGTCGACAAGGATTACGTTCGAAATAAATTATAGTTCCGGCTTAGATGTAAACATATTTCAGTGGCGTATCAATGTCAGCGTAGATTATAGTATTTAACTCTATGCCGGGATAGAGTGTCTAAATGTTTTTGTTTATGTGTATAATAAACCATGTTCCGACATTGGTTTTAAAGATGACACAATGCCGGCAGTAAGTGCCGGAAGATCGGTTATCCTTATTACAATGTCGGTTGGTTCAAAATTCAATTCCCAACGACTATTTTTTTAAACCATAAACCAGCAAAGGGAACTGCCGGTGTTGATATTAGGTTATTGACAATGATGGCACGATAAAGTTGAAAAAGAGCCGTTGTGCATTCATCTATTTAAAGCAATGGATACACCCATTGCACTTGATACCTCTAAAAAAAATAAAAATAAAAAATTCAACATACACCTCCAATGGAAAATCCATCAGCAACTACCGATTTCATCATTGCCATGGAAAAAGACAAACTTAGGAAGAACAAACTATCCACTCCGATGATAAATCAATTATCATCCATCAATAACAACAGATTTCATCATTGCCATGGAAAAAGAAAAACTCAGGAAGAACAAACTATCCACTCCGTTGGGAAATCAGTTATCATCCACCACCAGCTCAGTTGCCCTTATACTAGAAAAACTAAGAAATAAGGAAGAAACCACCAAGTCGATTGCCACAATGGAATAAGAGATACTTAAGAGGAAAAGAGAAGAACAAGAGGAAGCAAAGCTTGAACAATATCGCAAAGAAGCTAAATAGATC
This sequence comes from Papaver somniferum, assembly GCF_003573695.1. Lineage (NCBI taxonomy): Eukaryota > Viridiplantae > Streptophyta > Magnoliopsida > Ranunculales > Papaveraceae > Papaver > Papaver somniferum. The sequence continues at coordinate 145,507,599 of NC_039359.1, forward strand.
CTTAAACGTCAAAAACAATCTAAGATAGAAACGGATGTTGAGGAAAAAACCGAGTGGATTAAAAAATTCTACATAGTATCGGATTTCCCGGAAGATCACCACCCTTCGAAAAAAATTTGGGGTCTTTTTAAGACTGGTCCTTACATGAATAACTTCTTGGGCGATAAGAAACGCAGAATTGATTATGGTGATCTCTATGTACAAAGTCGAACAACTGCACTCATAAAATTATGTCGCAAATACAACGAGTTTCTTGCAAGATATAAAGAGAATAGGTATCAAGCTCAGGACGTATATACCAAGTGGAGAAAAGAGCCTTTTAGGCATTTCGAAGCTGCTCTGCTTATTGAATCTCGTTCCAAGAAATGATGTTAGTTGCAATTAGCTTGAGATCTTTCATTTTATGTGTAACATTGTTTAAGTGGTTAATGTTTTTAAGTTTATTTCCTTTAAGGTTAATATGAAGGCCAGTTTGGGTCACTTTGCTTGATTAAACCTTTGGAGTCAATTTAAACAGATCGTCAGAATGCCGGCGTCGAATAATAACCAACGAGAATGCCGACACTTGGTTGCCGGTGTTGACTGTGATCGATATACAATGCCGGTACCCTGGACTCAATATAAACTTAATGTTAGAATGTCGGCATCGGATTGTGCCATCTTTCCATGCCGGCATTCTAACGGTTACAAACTCAAGTAATATGGCAGTTACAAACTCCTTAATTCCACTTATGTGACGGTTACAAACTCCTTTATCCCACTTATTTGACGGTTACAAATTCCTTAATACCATTTATGCGTCGGTTACAAACTCCATAATTCTATTTAAGTGACGGTTATAGAAAGGAAAGTATTCAATCTCTCTTTGTATTCAATCTCCCTTTTTGTTTCATTTTCTATAACAAAGACAATGGGTCGTCACAAACCTCGTGAAAAACCCAAACCCAATCCTGAAAAATCTGTTGATGATGGTGGTAAATCGAAATCAAAAGCGCAACAAATGCCTGAAGAGTCTGTTGGTGAGGCGGAAATAACAAATTTGATTCGGTAAGTGATGTCTATGTTGAATTGAAATATTTTTAGGGTTTATCCCATACTAGAAAACACAAATTGAAACTTGCTTGTTTAGTCTTTCTACTAGACCAAAAGAAAATTTTGAAATTGAAATTTAGTCAATTGAAATTCAGTTACATGTTTGATTCGCGGTAGATTTCAATTTGAAAACCATGATAGATTATATGTCTTGTATCCCTATTTTATCGCATGAACCTGTCGGCATGTAAAATTAATTGAATACCATGCCGGTTTTCAGTGTCGGCTTTGTATATTAGATCAATACCATGCTGTATTTATTTGCCTCTTCTGTTAAAAAATCTGTATAAAATTCCCCTACTTCCGACATAGAATATCTCTATTCTATCATGCCGGCACCAGTGCCGGTAGTGTCGATATGTATACCAACCATGCCGGTTTTCATTCCCTTGATTTGTTAATTCTCTGTATAAAATTCAAGAACACCGACATTGAGTTTGAATTATTTAGTATGCCGGCACATGTGCCAGTACTAATTTTGTATTTAATATCTATGTCGGTTTCCAGTATATAACTCAGTTTACATATTGGAACGTAGGTCTAAAGTAAACAAAGGAAATGGTAAAGTTGTTGAAGAAGTAAAACCTAAGTCTTCTCAACGTAGTCGTTCTGATCCGGATCGTGCTAAGGTCGTCATTCGGGATCAACCTATAAGGGACACAACCAACAGTGATGATGATGATGAGTGGGAAAAATATCTTGAAACAGCTAGAGCAGGTGGCTCATCCTCACAAGCAGGTGGCTTAGGACAACCTGATGTCGGAGTTGAAGCCCCTGGGAAAAAGGAAAAGGAACCCCCGACCCACCTTCCTAAAAGATATGACATGATTCCAGACCGCGATGATGGCAAACAGTGGGGTCAACCTATAAACCTACAACTCTTATTTGACTACAAGCACTCTTTGGCTCGTTGGATCTATCAAACTTATGTAAGACGTTTGCATCTTGTTATTATATTATTTATCTGTTATCAAGTGAATTTAATTTAGTTCCGTGTGTTTTTATAGTACCACAAGAAAGCCTACCGTGTTAGCCGCCATCAATCAAGTGACATATGACTTTTGGAGGATGAGTGTCCCGCAGTTCAAGCAATAGTCAGAGAATCTGGGTTGTATTCCGCAGTTGAAAATTATGTGGCCACTGATCCAATCACGACGAACTGCTTTTTGGAGAGGTTTTTTGGTGAAACTGATACCATGCATTTTCATTTTGGCGAGATGACCATTATCCCTGAATATGTTCAAAGAATACTAGGTCTAGAGGTTCTTGTGTAAGCCGTTAAGGTAGGAGATGACTGTAAGGACCTAGGATGGGACAAGATCTATCAGCTGACTAAAAAGTTGTTTGGGTGGGACAAGGAAACGACCATGGAAAATATGTAAAAGACAGACCGTTTCCGGACAAAGACTATCACATTCGTCAGTCTCGTTCAATTGTTTGGGCATACGAAGAACAAACACTTGAATCCCGAACAAGTTCGGCAAACTGCCGCTGCTTATCTGTTGTTCATCTTGGGCTCCGTTATATTCCCTGACGCTTATGGTAACAGGGTGCATATGAACAATCTACAACTTGGATCCCTTGGATAGGGTCCATGAGTATTCACGGGGCACTGCTTTCTTGGCACATTTTTGGCAGAAATGCGTAGAGCTTCTAAGGAGAACGCCCGTCAATTTAATGGTTCTCACACTTTAATTCAGGTATAGTGAACTAGATATTTTTTCATCATTTTCATTAATTTTGTAAGTTTCCAATTATTTTGTCATTAATATTTTTTATTATACATTTCATTGGCATAGGTGTGGGCTTATGAACACTTCCCAAAATTGTTCATAGGGTATAAAGGATTGAAGACTGTACGTGAATATCAACAACATGAGGTTGTAGCTCAGAAATACTTCTTCAACATTGCCCTGAAGCCCAATAACAAGAAACGGTTATTCACAACGAGATTGGCTTTGGACTCCGTGGCTGTCCAAGATGTTGTGTTTGATCCATATAGGAATGCCAGAGGATTTTACTTTGAAAGGTGTGACAATGTTTCATTTTACAACGGACCGTTGTTTCATCCAAAAGGATTTTTTATGCACAACCCTCTCCGTGTAATGCGCCAACTTGGGTACAAGCAGAAAGATCTTACGGATACATCTTATCAGAAATTCTCTCATGACTTTCCTCAATGCCTAGCAAATGAGAACCATACTCTGGTAGTTTACGACCCAAATCCCATTCTTGCACATTAGAGTGAAAGGGAAGAACGAGGACTTGTGTTGGATAGGGCTGGTTGGGAATTGGCGGAAAACGGTTATGAGTCCGAACCAACCTTTCTCAGAGGTCATCGGAAGTACTCGCATCCTTATGTTGTACGCCCGGCTCACATAGAAGTTCCCCCACAAGCAGCACCTCCCTCCACAACTCCGGCTGAAGTTACTGTACCTGGACTACAAAAGATCCTTACGTTGTTGGTACGTACTTCTTGTTCATTTCCTATTCTTTCAATCTATATCTATGAACTTGTATAAGTCTATACATACTAAGTACATGTTTAAAAATATGACAACAGCGTCAGCGAATGGGAAGTTTGTCAACGTTCTTTAAGAAAAAGAACAAGAAAGGAGAGGTGTTGACCAAGAAAGAAATGGAGAAAGTCGAGCAAAAGATAGACAAAATAGAAGATCCATAGGCAAAAGACTTGTGGAGCGAGATGAAAAAGAGGGTACACAAGAAGCCAAGGACCGAGTAATCGTGTGTTTCTTCTAAAATATTAGTTTGGTCTTGAACAATTGGTTTATGTTTGTTTGTGTGTCTTGAACAATGTTTTTGTTTGTGTGTCTTGATAAACTCTTTGTTTGATTTGGTTTATGTTTGATTTGTTTTAGGTTTGGAACCTCTTAAGTTTAGAGTTTGTTTTTTTATAAAATATAGTGTTGTTATTTGATTTATTATGTTGATAAACCAGTGTCAAATTACCTCTTTTACAGAGTTTGAATGTGCCAAGACTTAACAAATTTCTCTTAAGTACCGGCATGGTCGAAAAGTGTAAAATCAATGTCGGCACGCTGAATTTTCAAAATCCCCAAAATCGCAGAGTTTCGGCATTGAAGGTTTTTTGGCCTACCATTCCGGCAGTCTGTAATTTCCAGGTGCAAAATATTTTTTTTTTAGAATTCCGACACTGTTTTTTATTCTACTTCCAATGCCGGAACATCTAATAATTTCCCTGGATGTTTTTCAGAATTTCCGGCACTGGTTTAAAAGTTAAGTTCTACGCCGGCACCAGTGTTCCAACATATTAATAATAAAATATAATCATGCCGTCATTGGCATCAAAATATGATTTAATTTTTACAGGTTACACTTCCAATAAAAACAAAATGTTGCGTATTAGTGAACCACATATATCCAAATTACTCATCATCGCTTCCACACGTATGAAGTTGCATCTTCTCCTCTTGGAGAGGTTTCTTTGATAAGGCCAACACATCCCAAAATTGGTGATTCTCCTCATACAATGCCATTCATCCCTTCCAGATATTGGGATCTATATCATTGTTTTTAACCATCCCACAAATAGGTGGAAATGGACAATTTTCTTTAAGTTTTAGAATAACGAAATGATTACCGTTCACGAACGCCAAACACAACTCTTCTCTTCTTAAGGGATCCTTCGCATTTTTTCCACTTTGGTGTAAATGTTACTTCTACGATGGGGGTAAAATAATGAACAAGACATCTAAATGCATCCGCCACTAGATGCCTACAAAGCGGCATTCTCATCAAATATTGAGAAGGAAGAAACTTCATCTCCTGCTCGGTCCCTAACACTTGAGCATACATATTGTCAAACCCCTCTCCTTCACCAACCAATTGCTCATAAAATATTCTCTTTTTCACAAGTTGTTCGGCCATCCTCATTCTAGCATATCGGCATGGTGTCATCCCTCTACCAACCGCCGTCTCAAAGATTCCTAATTGTTCGGTCACAACATGATAGACATAATTTCCATCTCCATCGACATCATCCGTATATACAATATACTCGCGAATAACCTCAGGAAGTTGTTGTACATAAGACTCTATTTTGGTATGGTAATGTCTATAAGTCTTACCTGTTTTGGAATCCTTAAACATCTGCATAGTACCAACTTTTAGCTTAATTATATCCAATCCATCCTATGCAATCTCTACACTTCCAACATCTTCAGTATGTGATGGGAGTCCGTACTTCCTTGGACTACCCCTTCGCTTTGGAACCGAAACTACATCAACTTTGGGTGTGCCTATGGAGTTGTCACCATGGTGTTGTTGTTGACTAGATATGGGTCGCTTATCTTTGCTATCACTTATTTTAGGCGGGGCTTCTGAGTTTTCACCTTCATGTTCTTGACTTGATGTAGTTCCTTATTCGGCCTTCCCTTTTTGTTTGGCACCGCCGCCTCATCACCTTGTTGTTCTTTATCACTTGATGTTGGTACCTTTCGCGGCCTACCCCTTTTCTTTGGAACCTTCGCTAGATCGACTATGGGTGTGGCTTCGGAATGGTCACCTTGTTGTTCTTGGTAGCTCAATGTTGGTACCTTTGGCGGCCTACCCCTTTTCTTTGGAACCTCCGATCCATCGGCTTTTGGTGTGGATACGGAATCCGTCGTTTGTTGTTGACTTGATAACGGTTTCTTCCTCGGCCTACCCCTTTTGTTTGGAACCGGCGCTTCCACGAATGTTGCTTCCGAAATCTCGCATGCAGTTAGATCTCGTTTCTTACTTGCCGCGAGTTCTTCTTCACGTTGAGTCATTTCTTTCAATTCTTTCCTTTGTTTTCTCCTTGCCGTTTTAGTTTGTGGTCTACCGGGAGGATCTACCTTTGTTGGATCTTCACTTTGTGCTATCCATGGACGTGTAATTAGCCTTAGTTTGCTCAACAAGACTTGCCGGCTAACCGAGTTGCCACATGAGTAAGCTTCGTAGAATTCCTTTGCTTCGTTCGTATCCAATGGTGATTGTCCGGGAGCTTCCGTAGGGGGAGGAGTGAAAGATAGTAGCTTCCAAAACGGATCAATAACCTCAATAGGTATCACTTCTTCATACTTCACAAGCATATGATGACACGGAATCCCCAATGAAGACATGTCGGGACAAATACACACATCACCCGGTTTGCCATAGTTTATCTCCATTTGCATTTCTCTCATCATATGTTTTATTGCCCAATGAGAGACGTTGAACTCTATTCCTTGGAGCAACTTACCATATCTAAGAAATTGAGTCATCCTTTCCATTGACCTTTTCTCAAAGGCCTTCTTGATCCTATCGATATCACTCTTAAAGTATTGCTCCAATGTCTCGGTGACCGTAACCACGTTTCCTTGGCCGGACTGGATGAGATCTTTAAATCTCCCATGAGAGGATTCCGCTGCAATAGTTGCTTCATTCTTGTAGTGTCTATACCGGTTTGTCCATGCATGCACAAATTTTTCCTTGAACTTATCCAACTATTGAGTCCGACAATACCAGACGGCAGTCGGATACACTTCGTTCCAATCGACAATAAATTTGTCCAATCTCTTTTCGTACATATCCTCGGTAAGAGACCAATAAACTTTCTCCCAATCTCTTAGAAATTCCAACCACTTTTTATGATTTTCCGCATGTTCTTTGTCCACTTGCTCTTTTATCTTGCCTCTCTCATCTTCTTCTTCTTCGGGTGTTAGTTTGTTCTTGCGAACATCTTCCTCTAGTTGAACAATCATTCTCTTCTTAATATCGGTCTTAGTGGGTTCAAACAAGGCATGGCAAGTTTTTATGATATTTTGACGTATATGATATGTACATGGGAAATTTTGTGCGTCCGGAAAAATGTCGGATATTGCATTCACTAATGCGTCATCTTGATCGGTTAGACCCTCGGAAGTTGATTTTCCGAGAAGAATAATTTCAACTGTCGTAATGCCCAATGAGAATTATAGTCCCTCTCATTTGCAATTAAACACCAAGACAATGTGAATGATACCTTGTCCGATGTTTCCCCCACGATGTTGAACAACGACATATTGTATTTGTTTGCCTTGTAGGTGCAATCCATCAAAACAACACCACAACATGTATGAGCCAATTGTGAAAGCAAATTATGCAAAATGAATATTTGAAGGGGCTTGTTGTCCGGCTCTCTTTTAATGATACGTGTGTAGTTGTGATCCCAAACTATCTTCTCAAATTCTTGCATAACGGTACTCCTTTACCATTCCACCTTTCTAATACTTGCTTGTGCGCTATAAGTTGTACTTAGAGAAGACACGTTTGTCCGATCCTTTTCCTTGAAGCCTCTGAGAATTTGTCTCGGTTTGATAAGTGCTTTGGTCAATATCTTTACATCCTCCATTTAATGAGGTTTTAGCTTCGCAACTAGGGAGTGACCAACAAAATCTTTCGGATCCCGGTGGTTATGACGGTTGAACCAAACCGCACAATCCCATTCATTGTTCTTGTCATTTAGATGGAATACAAGCTTAAAGGGGCAGTTATCCTTCCTCGTACGAGTCTTGTATACCCTATTAGTCTTCTTTGGATATACATAATCCTTTCTCTTATGACTATTCTTCTTCTTGTATTCCCCACTTCTCTCGCAAACCATCTCAAAACGGCTCTTTGAACCTTGGGTATTCCTCACCAACACATACATGTTCTTAAGATTCGTCTCTTTAGCCCAAGTGATTTCTTCCTTTGGATCTTTTATTCCCTAGATAAGGACAACAATGGGAGATTAGAAGGTTCATTACAAGCAATCCATTAGTAAAGTTCAAGAAACTAGGTGAAAAGTATTCTTTGGTAACATACCAGAGGCATTTTATAGTATTCCGACATATTCCGACCAAGTGGCATTGCATTTGTTGGATCAATATATGTCACCACCTAAGGATCGAATGAAAAGAAAATAAATTAGTTCCAAAATAAATTAAAACTCTACGCCGAAAACGAGTTCTGGCATGCTCGACCAATGTTCCGGCATGATCGAACTACACCAAAACTAAAGACGAAATTCGAAACCTATTCCGGCATTCAAATTTCATTTGAAATCAACGCCGAAAACGTAGGTGCCGACATTCTTAATCTATGGTTCCACGCCGGTACATGGTTCCAGCGTAACCCATAATTAATATACCATGCCGGTATTTTGCTTTGGAAAATATTCCTTCCTGTATGTTTTTTTGGAAGGTACCGGCATGGTAACGTTATAATTGAAAAATGCTGGTTCCAGTGTCGGCATGCTCGTTATATATTGTTCCACGCCGGTATCCAGTTCCGACGTGGTGGTTAATTTTTTTTCGCATGCCGGTATTTAGGTTTGGAAGGCACTGCTTCCTGTATGTTTTTCATGCAGTGCCGACATGGTAACCTTTGAATAAAACCATGCCGGTTGCATATTCCGTAGGATATTCCTTGGTAGGTAAAAAGTAACTTTTGTACCGGCATAATGTTTTGGTTCAATACTATGCCGGATTGATATTCAAAATGGGGGATATGGGGCTGCTGGCATAGCCGTAGTATGAATACCATGCCGGTATGGTGACTTTCGGCATTGTATTCATACCCCTACTATGCTGGCACCGAGCTTTTTCAGCAGAAAAAATGGTGGGTTCAAAGAAAAAAAAATCAAATTTTCAACCTCCTAGCAGCTTTACCTGTGTATTGGGGGATGCCTGTATGTTGTGCAAGTTTACTTTCTTGTGTAGGTTCTTCAAAAAACTCTCCATGATAGTAAAAATCATCATCTAAGGGTGTTGTCTCAACAAAGAGTTGCAATTGTGAGTTGTTGTCGTTAGCTGAAGACTCAAGATATGATCCTTGTCGTAGTTGAGCTAAAGATTCAGCAGTAGCAATTCTCTCTTCACAGTCATCCTCCATTTTCACCAAAAAAAGTTCCCTCTCAAAATTTTTCCCTCCTTCTACTCTCACCTCACTCACCCGAATACAAATAAAAACACTCACTAATCTTTTATCAAATAATCTTATGATTTTTCTAATTATAATTAATCATTAATCCTGATTAGTGAGGGGTAGATCAGATATTATGTAAATTACTTAGATAAGGGGTGACCCTAAATTGATATTTGAATCCAGTTTTTTTTCCTTTTCCTCTATCCCCCAATCGCGCGTTCTTTATAAAAGGGAGGAACCCTCACAATATTATTTTCACACAATTTCACACTTTAAACACCTTCTTTTTGAATAAAAATCAAACAATTAAGTACTTAAAGTTAGTACTTTGGTAATACGTTCATCTTAATGGCTCTACATATCAACACAAATTGAGCACATTCCAAAACTTCATTGATTATCGATGATTGGTTTTCAGAATAGAAGATGGTGGAGTTATACATTTCGGAATGTACTCATTTTTATGGGTATGTAAAATGTGTATTAGTTTATACTTATTCTCCAAAAAAAAGAAAAGAAAAAGAGTATAGACTTATACTAATTTTCATACAAAGTACAAACAAATGCCTAACCATAGTGCATTACTTATGATCATGAATTCATAATTTTCCATCCGCTAACAATAAAATATTATTAGCCCACGACTAGGAAATGATGAATTCCTAGTTGTAAGTGATTTTGAAAATTACAAAACTTTAGTCGAACGTTTCCGGTCGTAGACAGTGTGTGCCTAGCCATAAATATGTATTATGGGTAGGAACTGATGAACTCCTAGCTATAGGAAGCCTTGATAATGAGAAAAATAAGGGGACACGCCCTTCATTGATTATAAAAGTTAAACCAAATCAACAATTGAATTTAACAACTAACATTTGATTAATTTAGATAATTAAATTTAATAAAACAAATTAATTAAGCGCGTTTTAGTCGTTGTTAAAAAAAGATCAGATAAGAAAATATTGAGTTTACTACTTCATGACCCTATTTTGTCATCTTGTCAACCCTTAAAACTTCTCTTAATTGTAAGAAGATGAGAGGATATTGAGTTTACTTCATTATGAGCCTATTTGGTCATGCTGTCAGCCCTTGATACTTTCGCTCTGCGACCAGTAAATGGGTTCCAAAAGAATCCACCGTAAACAATGGAATACGTATCGGCAGGGTCGGCCAAGTTACTCGCGAGTAACTCGGGGATCGACTTTTGGCCAATATGATCAATACTTGGCCAAGCCGAGTTTTACCATTTACTCGCCGAGTCATTGATGGATCGACCCGAGTTCCGAGTCGGCTGAGTCACGAATCTACCGATCGAGTATTAGAGTATAGTTCTTTAATTACTTAAAGATTGAAAGTATTCCCTATAATTACGTTTAAAAGAAAAAAAAACCATAAAACGTAAATTATCCCGTAATCATGTTAAATAATAAATTCAAATATCATTTTTCCAATATTTTTTTACCATATATGTTGATTGATCTACATTCCATTATTAATTGACAACTGTAATTAAGTTTAAAAAATAAAATTAACCATAATCGTATAATCAATACAAACATAATAAACTCCAACATCACCCCGAAGCAATTCTAATCTGAAGATCGCTGCTCTCTCTCTGCTCCACAGCTTTAATATTTTAGATTCGTGGCATATCAATCCAAATGTAACTGGTGAATCTTCGGGTATCACATACCCTCATATAATAGCCTTTTAAGTTTTAATAGAATGCATGCTTCGAGAAAAAGATAAAAAAATAAAAAACTCCAAAATGAAATTTCAAAATCTTAAGATTTCTTGCCATATTTGTCGATGAATTGGAATAAAAATAATAAAAACGAGTATTGATTGACTCGTCGAGTTAGTCAGTGGAATCGGCTCCCAGCCGATCTGGGGCCGATCCATCAGCCGTGAAGGCCCACTCAAATCTTAAAAACCCACGCATGTAGATCTAAGTGGTGAAGGAAATTGACCCACATTTGGTCCACCTAGACGCGTCACTGTAAGACTATCCTCTTTTCTTTTTATTTATCGGTATCATGGTCTATTATGCTGTGTATATAGACAAAGTAAAAAAGAGAAAATTCTATAACCCGGACGACTAACATGGTCTAGATCCCGGACGATCAATTTACTTTTTAATCATTTTCATCTTCACCACACTACCAGTCCTAATGCTACAGTCATTAAGATTGTGACATGTATTGTCTAAAATTTGGACTAGCCTCTGTGGACTAGCTGTAGCAAGGTCGGTAAAAAAAAGGCACCCGACAAACTACCCCAGTCCATCTCCATCCTGTCTCAAAGACGCGTCTTATCCTCTCTTCGGTTTTACCCATCACCTCTGAAACTATCAATGCAAAGTTAATATTTTAATTAATAATTTCCCGCCATAGATTACATTTCTCACACAAAAAAATCAGAACTTAACAAAATCCAAGCCTTACTGTAAAACTCACTTCCCTGCAGAAAGAATAACAAGTATTCATCAAAGTCGCGGTGAACATTAGCAGGTCTCTCTCTGATCACTTTTTTCTTTCTTCTTCTTCTTCTAGGTTTTATAAATGAGATTATTCACTAAGATTAGAACTAGGGTTCATATTTGAATGATTTAATTGCTGTGTAGATAGTAAAATGAATCCCCCTTTGTTTTTAAGGTAATTCCAAGATGATCTTACCCTTTTTACTTTTCAATTTATTTACAATTTTTATTTTATTTATTTACTATTACTAGTAAAAAACATCTGATTATCAGACTGGGAAAAGTTTAAATTAGGGCTAAAAAATCAACTAGACAAAGATTTGGAAAACTAATTTCCTTTTTTTCATTAAATATAGAATGATTCAAAAGCGGTACTATAATTTATTTTTAAGCAAGTGAATAAATACTGTAGTAATTAAACCCTAGAAATTTCAATTGTTTGATTTTAGTTTTTTTTTTTTT
>NC_039359.1:145519689-145596036 GCF_003573695.1 Papaver somniferum
TATTTATTGGAATTATTTAGTGGGAATAGATAATTTATTTATGTGTTGAGAGGTTTTCTTAATAAACCTCAACACCTAAACTTGTTTGTTCTTGAATTTGTTCTTGGAACAGTCAATTTTAACTTCTAGAGGGATTTGCTTGGATATTTGTTTTTAAGGACTTAGTGTGTTTTGGGAAAGAAGTTAAGGCATATTATAAAGTGCGGCTTGCGGAACATGAAATGTAGATGCAAGATAGTTTGATTTTGCTTGTTTGAGTGAGCTTATCAGTTGTATGATATATCGTACAAAAACTTTATAAACTCAAAAGGTCACTAAGTTAGGCGTTCATAGTATTCCATGCATTGAATTGTTTGTTTATACTTCATACATTATCTAGTGTGGGTGTGAAAGCTGCAAGAGTCTTGCATGTGGCAAAACCATGTTCCTCGAAGTCTGAAATGTATCCTTGAGTGACATGCTTCACATATGTGTGAGCAACAGTAACTGAGAACTAAAGATTTTGAGCATTTACTATATGCATTTGTTTTTAGGTTTTATGGAATATATATATGTTATTTCAGATTTTTGAGATTGGAGATGAAGTAGAATGTGCCGGTGAAGTGGTTGAAATGGTAGAATGTGGCGGTGAAGTGGTTGAAATGGTAGAAGGTGGCGGGGAAGTGGTTCAAATGGCTCATTCTAGCTGTTCCAAATATAAACGTCCCGAGAAAGATTTGATCGATTTGGTGTTCTCTTGGACTCTCGAGGATATATCCAATGAAGAGTTATATAAAGACCAGGTTTGCCCCTGTCTTTGTCTCTGTCTTACTAAATCATCATGTTTACATAGTTCATGTGGGGCATTCCACCTTACAGGGTTGATATCAGTTAGAAATGTTGCCCACTGTGTAGCTATACTCTATCATATACAATTCCAGTAGAGGTATGTGATTTGGGGGACATCAGTTTTACCGTTAATCAGAAACCAACGTTTGCTGGAGTCATAAGTTTTAGAACATTATATAGTCATAAGTTTCAGTCATACACCAAGTGCATATTATGGCTTTGAATCCTAATCCTATTGCACGAGGCCACTCTATGATCTTATGCTAAATGCATCTCATGGGCCACCATTGAAGCATCAAGTGGCCAATTGGCAGAGGTGGGGATTAGCATGCAGCTCATCGTGCCCATATTTGATTTCTAGATCCATCATAAATCTACCCTGGATCAATTGTCGAAAAAGACACCTAAGACATCCCGATTTTGGAGACTTACGCATAATTTGAGACATTGAGTGTGATAGAACTTTGAAGTATTAGGACGTACTAATCTCTTGATATATAGATCAGGTTCACCTTAGGGAGGCTATCCCTCTAGTCATCTCCAAGCAGGTACATGGCGATATGCCCACTCATACCAGGATTTTTTTATTAGAATGCCGATCTTTAGTACAATGATCCCTTTCCAAAAATAATTTAAAGAAGTTTAAATTACAATGATTTAGCTATTGTATTCTTTTGTAACCTTCCTAATTGTGGATGTCTAAGTTTCATTTCCTTGTCAATGTCAAGTACCATTGATTAACTTGCAAGCAGTTAAAGCCAGTTACAATGATTCTGGACTAGTGACTAACTATGGTTTATGTGATCCAATCATTGCTCGGTTGAAGGCTTTTTTAATTAAAACAATCAATCCTTTACTGCTAAACTGAACTTTTTCAATCTTTTCGTTCTGAAATCTGACGTAAGCTACTTCTTATATTTTTTAGGTGGAAAAGATCCCTGAATGTTTCCAGTCAACGGAGGATTACCTTGGTTCTTACACTTTACCATTAATTGAGGAAACTCGTTCTGAGTTGTTTTCCAGTATGGAGGTGTTACATGATGCACCATTTGCTGAAGTAATCTCAGTAAAGGAGTCTGTGTCACATGGTTCATTTCTGTATGAGCTTCAATTTGATTCTTGGAGGAACATAAATAGTGATAGTGGCAAAGAGGCATACTCTCCCAAATGCGGCGACCTTTTTGTTTTGCCTAATGTGGTGCCTGAAATTGCGTCGGATTTGGAACAGTGCGTAAGGACATGTACTTTTGCTTTGGTCATGAAAGATATGAAGGAGTCCAATGCTACAGAAGATGATAAATTATCAGGTTATTTAAAGTTTCGGACATCAAAGTTGGTTGAGGCTAAAGATGGTATGCGAAACTCCGTTTTTGCTGTGTTTCTGGTTAATATGACTACAAAAATTAGAATATGGAAAGCACTACACATGTCTGGAAACTTACAGATCATTAAGGAAGTTTTGCGCCCCAATTCGACGGTAAGAAATGTGAATATGTTATTAGATATCACTTGTTTTATAACAATGCCTTGAACAAAATCTTGCAAGAACTGTATACTGTGCAGAGTCAGAACTGTTAGATTGACAGGTATTAGGGTTCGTGTTGTTTCTTTGTTTAAAGCTTCCATTTCCTATGTCTATTTTACGGTTATAACTTCTGCTGCATTAAAAGAAATATAATGTAGTTTGGACGAGTGCACTGTTTGTGACAACTGAGTGCAGAATGTAATAATAGCCTTTGTTAATGCATTGCAGGTTGAAGAAATCTGTCATTTTTGTTCTTTACAAGATGATAGTGCCTGGGACGAACAACTTGGCCGCAGATTATCATTAGTCCTCGATGATTCCCAAGCAATTGCAGTGCGTAGTTCTCTTTCGGTAGCACAGTGCAATCATAAGTCTTCTGTTAAACTTATTTGGGGTCCACCCGGGACTGGTAAAACTAAAACTCTGAGTATCTTGTTGTACACCCTCTTAAGTAAGAGCTGTAGAACACTTGCATGTGCTCCAACAAATGTTACAGTTAAGGAAGTGGCGTCGCGCGTCCTAAAGCTTGTTGAAAATCCTCACCACATGGATCCAGGACAGGATGGGTTGTTATGTTCACTGGGAGATTTGCTCTTATTTGGGAATAGGAATCGCTTGGAAATTTTTGATGATCTTGAGGAGATTTTTTTGGATTATCGTGTGGACAGGCTTGTGGAATGTTTTGCACCACCCAACAGTTGGAAGAAATGCTTTACATCCATGATAAAATTCCTTGAAGACTGTGTTGCTGAATATCGTTTGTTGGAGAATAAATCAGTTGGTGAGGCTAAAACTAGTGCCAACAATGTTTCCACCCCTGTGATTCCGAGTTCATTTCTTGGGTTCATTAAAGATAGATACACAGCCATGGTTTCTCCTCTGAAAAGATGTGTAAGTGATTTATGCACCCATCTTCCAAAAGGACTTCTATTGCAGCATAATTTTGAAGCATGGTATGCCTTCTTAATTTGCTTGATTCTTTTGGAATTCTTCTGTCTCAAAATAATGCTAGTGACAAAGAAATAGAGACACTCTTTGCACAGGAGGAGGTTGTTGAGCATGAGAGCGAAGCATATATGTCTTGTACTTCTACTCAGCTGTACAAGATCAGAAATGAATGCATCGATGCTCTAAAATCTCTTTGTCATTCTCTTTCTCATGTCCTTCCAGATAGTATGGACAGAAGTTTGGTACGGCGGTTTTGCTTTCAATCTGCCTCGCTCATCTTCTGCACAGCGTCTAGCTCATATACTTTGCATAGAGTAGAAATGGATTCGCTGAACCTGTTGGTTATTGATGAAGCTGCTCAGTTAAGAGAGTGTGAATCAACGATACCCATGCAACTTAAAGGAATACGGCATGCTATTCTAATTGGTGATGAGTGTCAGCTACCGGCAATGTAGCAAGGTAAATATTTGCACACTGCTTGGATTTAGTTAATATTTTGAAGAAACGTTATCTACATAAATGTTTTTGAGATCTATGATTTGTAAACTCTCTTCAAGTTTTCTTGTTTAGGTTTCTGAAGACGCTGGATTTGGAAGAAGTCTATTTGAAAGGTTGAGTTTGTTGGGACATTCAAAGCACCTTCTCAACATTCAGTACAGAATGCATCCTAAAATAAGTGCTTTTCCAAATGGCAACTTTTATAGAAACCAGATTTTAAATGCTCCCAATGTTCTCTGTAAAAGTTATCAAAGATCCTATCTTCAAGGACCTATGTTTGGTCCATACTCATTTATATGCACTTCTGATGGAAGAGATGAACAAGATAATGTTGCACATAGCAGGAAAAATATGGTGGAAGTAGCAATTACTCTGAAGATTGTACGGAAGCTTTTCAGAGGTATTTGGTGTGTGAGTTTATAATTGCATTACATTTCCATGTAATTTACATATGGCAGCATTATTCATTTTTTGTCCTGCCTGAATATCTGTCTCCCATGCTTGCTTTTCTTTCAAGAAATCATAGTGAGGGTTTTACACTTTTACTTTTACAGCATGGGATGGCGCAAGAGAGAAGCTAACGATTGGAATAATATCCCCATATGCTGCTCAAGTAGCTGCAATTCAAGAGAAACTTGGACACAAATATGAGAAGTTCGAACATTTCGCTGTGAGGGTGAAGTCTATTGATGGCTTCCAGGGCGGCGAAGAGGATATCATAATAATCTCTACTGTCAGATCTAACAGTGAAGGATCTATTGGATTCCTATCTAATCTTCAACGAACTAATGTTGCTTTGACTAGGGCACGGTAAACTAGTGTGCTTCATTCAAGAATATACTTCAAACCAAAGTAACTAGAAATTGCAAGGATATGTGAAGTTCACTTGCTGTATTTTATCACTGCAGGCGCTGTCTTTGGATTTTGGGTGATGGGAAAACTCTGCTTAGAAGTGGATCTTGCTGGAGCGCATTTGTTTCTGATGCTAAAAATCGGCATTGTTTATTTAATGCTGGTGAAGATAAAGATCTTGCTAATGCAGCATTGAAAGCCAAGAAAGAACTTGATCAATTGGATGACTTATTGAAAGGAGATAGCATACTCTTCAAAACTGCAAAGTGGAAGGTAGAATCCTGAATATTCAGGGAAAAATGTTATGTTATCCTTTGTCCAAAGAGTAAAAACTCTCGCTTTGTTTGCACCCCGTAATTTTTTTTTTTTTGGAATACTGAACTCAATTGGATTTGGTATTTTCGTTGTCTTGATTTCTGCAGGTTTTGTTTAGTGATAACTTTCGAAAGTCATTCATGAGATTGAAATCGTTTCAGACCCAAAAGTCGGTTATCAATTTGTTGCTTAAGCTTTCCAGTGGCTGGAGCCCGAAGAAAATGGACTCTGTTTGTGGAAACTCCTTGCAGCTCGTGAAACAGTTTAAGGTTGGACGACTATATGTTATTTCTGCTGTCGATATTGCGAAGTGTTCAAGCTATGTCCAAGTATTGAAGATATGGGATATCTTACCTCTGGAGGAGATGCCAAAACTTGTTAAGCGTCTTGATAGCATCTTTAGTATGTACACAGATGATTTCATCAACCGCTGCAAAGAAAAAAAGGCTGATGGGTATGTTTGGTACCACTACTCTTAGTATTACACGTCTGGTGATAGTCAATTGATGACTCGTTCTGTTCACCTATCAGTTAGGATGATAAATTGCTGTGTTAATTTTCTTTCTTTCTTTATAGGGATATGGATGTGCCAGTGATCTGGGAACCATGTAATGAAGTTGCTCGATATAATACAAGAACTGAGGCGACTAGTGGGTTGAGTGTTGCAGAATTTGACGGAAGAAGCTATCTTGAAAACTCAAAAGTGAACGAGAGCCTATTATTGATGAAATTCTACTCTTTATCATCTGGTGTCGTGAGCCATTTGTTAGTTGGAAGTGATGGCAGAGAACTTGATCTTCCTTTTGAAATGACTGATCAAGAATTGGAAATAGCTCTTTTTCCAAGAAGTAGTTTTATTCTTGGAAGATCTGGAACTGGGAAAACAACTATCTTAACCATGAAATTGTTTCAGAAGGAGCAGCAACACTATTTCTCTTTGGAAGGGTTGTCTGAGGGTACATGTTCTACGTCTGCTTCCCCAAAGAATTGGATGAGAGAGGGTCTTGGAGCGACAAACGGAACCAACCTACGACAAATGTTTGTAACTGTCAGCCCTCAACTATGTTCTTCTATCAAGAATCAAATTTCAAATTTGAAAAGGTAAATTTATTTCCTGGTGTTGTCTTATGGGTAGCTTGTTGTTCTTTTATTCATGAGCCATTTAGTCCAATTCTATACTGTCCTTAATTTTGCCTTTAAATTGTTTAGAGATATTAATACAAGTTATGTCATGTGATATCTGAAACTACACATGGCTGTGGGGATCACATTCCAATAGTATTTATTGATGAAGACGTGCTTCTAAAACCTTTTACCTACTAAAAGCTGTTAGTAAATTATTGTTGAAAATCCGGATTGCCTTTTCATGTTGCCGTCAATATGATTAATGGTCTGCGGATCTTCTCAATAGATACGGGATCAAAATTGGTGTAAACTAGATAGTAAACTAGTACTAAATCACTCGACGTGTGGTGTGTCATAAGACTCATATTCTGCCTACTTGTGCGGCTGTGCCATCAATTCTGCCTACTTGTGCGGCTGTGCCATCAATTCCAACTTCTTATGGCCAAACCATTTTTGCTATTGTAAAACTGCATTTTCTATGTAGTTTACTCTTGTTGTATCTGCATAGTATATATTGATGATGCGAATCAAATAATTTATTGGTCTTAGAATAACTTTTATGTTGTTATCTGCATATTGTCTAAGATTGGTCTTTTTGGTAATGATGAGGATACCAAGTTAACTTAATACAATATCAACGTATAGACCAATTTATGTATGCTTATTTTCTTGCATCATTTTTTTTTCAGTTTTATCTATATGTATGCTTATTTTCTTGCATCATTTTTTTTTTTCAGTTTTATCTGCGGCGGGAAATTGTCAGCAGAAAATAAGTTACTGATATGCATGACATTGATGATACCATTGCGTTCAGTAGCATCCCCGATTCTTTCATTGACCTACCACTTGATTGCTACCCACTTGTCATAACGTTTCAGAAGTTCTTACTGATGCTTGACGGAAGTATGGAGGATTCGTATTTTGACAGATTCAATGATGTAAGGGAGTTTTGTGCGGAAAATACTGGAACAAGTAGGACTTTTGCCTTAAATGCTTTTATTAGATCAAAGGAGGTTAATTACGACCGGTTTAATTCATTTTACTGGACGCATTTCAACTGTCACTTGACCAGAAAACTTGACCCTGCAACTGTTTTTGTTGAGATAATGTCTCACATAAAAGGTGGGCTGATTGCTGGTAGAGTTCCTAATGGCAAACTCAGCCGGGGGGAATTATTTGTTGCTATCTGAGGGACGGGTTTCCACTTTAAGCAAGGATTTAAGAGAGATGATTTATGATATTTTTCTTGATTATGAGAAGAAGAAGCTGCTGAATGGTGAGTTTGATTTTGCTGATTTAGTCATGGACCTTCATCAACGACTGCGAAAAGGGATCTATCGGGGTGATCAAATGGATTTTGTATATGTTGATGAGGTCCAAGATCTAACCATGAGACAGGCTGCTCTTTTTAAGTATATGTGCCAAAATTTTGAGGCAGGATTTGCTTTCTCGGGTGATACAGCTCCAACTATTGCTAGGGGTATTGATTTCCGGTTCCAAGACATAAGATCTTTGTTTTACAATGAATTCATCTCAGAACCAAGAAGTGATTTCACAGGGAAAGCAAAGGAAAAGGTTTCTGATTATTTTCAATTGAGTCAGGATTTCCATACTCACGCAGGTATTCTCAAGCTGTCTCAGAGCATAATTGAGCTTCTTTACCACTTCTTTCCCCTCTCTGTTGACTCTTTAAGGCCCTAGAATAGCCTTATATATGGTGAGGCACCAGTTTTACTTGAATCTGTGAATGATGAAAATGCAATTGTAACTATTTTTGGAAATAGTGGGAGTACTGGTAGTAGTTTGATTGGGTTTGGAGCAGAGCAGGTTATTTTAGTACGTGATGATTCTGTGAAGAAAGAAGTCTCCGACCAAATTGGAAATCAAGCCCTTGTCTTGACATTAGTTGAGTGCAAAGGCCTCGAGTTTCAGGTCGGTGATTGTTTTTTTTTTTTCTCTTTGAAATTCTCAAGTGTACATGTTGAATTCTCAAGTTTTACCATTAAATTTGCAAATGCTAAATATACATGACCAATAGTTAAGTGTGCTGTGTGTGACCGTGAAAGAAAGAGCAATAGTATGCCCGTCTAATATGTATAGTTAATTTCCGCTGCATATATTTCATGTCTTCAAATTCACAGAGGGGCACTTTACAAAGTAGTTGCGCCTATGGAGCTACAGCCCTTAAATGCATTCAGTTTGAACTCTGCGTATAACTGTTTATCCTCTTAGAAGGCATGTGTTTTTATATTCTGTCATATGTGTAGGATGTCTGTTGTACAACTTTTTTGGAACATCTCCTTTAAAGAATCAGTGGCGAGTTATTTACGGACACATGGAGGAACTAGATCTGCTTCACTGCGCCGAACACAAATCATTTCCAAGTTTCTGCTCGGCCAAGCACAAAATTCTTTGCTCTGAATTGAAACAACTGTATGTGGCTCTTACTCGTGCTAGGCAGAGGCTGTGGATCTATGAGAATACAGACAAATTCTCGATGCCTATGTTTGATTACTGGAAGAAGTTGGGAGTCGTACAGACGATGCGAGTTGGAAGCAGCAAGGAAGAGTTGGGAGTCGTACAGACAAATTCTCAACATCTGGATGAATCTCTTGCACAGACGATGCGAGTTGGAAGCAGCAAGGAAGAGTGGTGTTCTTGCAGTATCAAGGTCTATACTGGAACCCTTGCAATTTGTTCCATACATGCATTCATGTACCACTAAGTTCTATTTCCCAAATTTCATATTCTGTAGCATTATTCAGAGTATGAATTTTATTGTCATATGTTTTGTTCTTTCAAATAAATTCTGCAGCTATTTAACGTGGGTAATTTTGAGATGGCGATGATGTGTTTCGAAAGAGCTGGAGATCCATACAAAGAGAAATGGGCAAAAGCTGCTGGACTTAGAGCTGCTGCTATCCGAGTGGGTGGTTCAAGTTCTGAACTGGCTCGCGTTCATCTGACTGAGGCTGCTGAGATTTTTGAAACAATTGGAAAATTCGAGATTGCTGCAAAATGCTTTATTCAGTTAAAGGAATACGAAAGGGCAGGTTTGGACTATCTATATTATTTTTAAGGAAATCTCCCCCTGAAGTAAATTCTTATTGAAAATTACAAAAAAAAGGTATAAAGAGAGGAAATGAAGTGTGCTTTCTGTTCACCCAAAATCAATTCCTGAAATATTAAGTTTGCTTTCTGTAACCCACCTAAAGTTTCTGGAATGGAAAAAGCCATTTTCTTGAATTGACATGAATTCCAGAAGTAACAGAGCACATTCCCGCTAATGAATTTGATCCCCCTAAGGACCCCAACCATTCCCGCAAACTTGTTAGAATATTTAGACACTAATGAAAAGAATATGCTATTGAAGGATCATCTTTAGGAAAATTCTTGCAGAGCCTAGTTAGACAAACTCCAGTTTAAGTTATCAAATTCAAATTAGGTATGAAATTTTCTTTAGGAATGATTAAATGATTTTAGCTTGTAATGTGTTTATCTTTATAGGTTTGCTTTACCTGAAGAATTCCGAGGAACCAAGGCTAGAGGATGCAGCTGATTGTTTTTCTCTTGCTGGATGCTGGTCTATTGCGGCCGAAGTGTATTGTAGGGCTAATTGCTTGTTGAAATGCCTGACTGCTTGCACCAAGGGAAATCTTTTGGAAGCGGGGCTTCTGTTCATAGAGAAATGGAAAGCAGATGGAATCTTTGATGGTGATACAGCCGAAAGTCAAGGGATGAAAGAATTGAAACAAGAGTTCCTAGAAAAGTGTGCATTTCTCCATTATCAAGTGAAAGATACAAATAGTATGATGAAGTTTGTTCGGTCCTTCAACTCATTGAACTTGATGCGGACTTTCTTGGTAACTCATAGTTATCTCGATGAGCTCGTGGATTTGGAGGTCGAGTTTGGAAACTGTATGGAGGCTGCAAGTTCTGCCAAGCTGAGAGGAGATCTTCTTCTTGGGTCAGAAATACTGGAAAAGGGTGGGTGCTATGAAGAAGCATCAAGGATCATTCTTCTGTATGTTATTGTCAATTCTCTTTGGATTACAGGAAGCAAAGGTTGGCCCTTGAAGAAATTCTCAAACAAAGAGGAACTTTTGACAAAATCAAAATTGATGGCAAAGACTAGCAATGATAACTTTTATGAGTTAATCTGCTTGGTGGCTAGCTCATTATAAGAGAAAAACAGCAACTTAGCAAAGATGGGAGATTATTTGGCTACTTCCCGGAGGCTCGGTCATCTTGGAGCAGAATTTTTTTTACCTTCGGAAGATACTTGATTTCCATCTTGAAGTAAGGCTTGGCAAATATGAACAGGATGAAATGGTAGTGTTGGACCCTATGAAACATGCAGCACTAATGATTTCCAGTAAGAGGGTTTCAACTCAGGCTTTAATTTACTTCTGGAATATATGGAAGGAGAAGATTCTAAGCATATTGATGTTCCTTGGTTCTATTGGAACAAAACATGAAAAAGACTAAGGGCTATGATGAGTTTTGTATGGATTACTTAGGTGTCTGCAAAACGGTACAAAATAGCAGTTTCATTTACATATTGCTAAATGCAGATGCCTATTTGGGTGAAAGAGATCTGTCATAGATCTGTTGGACAAAATGGGGAATTGGTTACAATGGATGCTCACCAGTTTGTATCTGCTGCTCAGAGTTACTGGGTTTCTGAAGTCACCAGTCTTGGTATGAATGTGTTAGAGAAGCTCAATACCCTTTATCGGTTTTATGCTGGAAAGTCTCCTCATTGTTTAATCAAGGAATGACTTCTCTTCACATATTTGGAGTCACAAAAAGGCTCATGGAATCTAAGGTATTGGACTGGGAGGCTCCTAAGGCACTACTAGAGTACTCTGCGTCTTGTAGACGGCGGTTTTTCGAAATTGTAAGTCCCGCAAACTCAAAGATGATTTTTTTAGAAGATATGATCAAGCTAAGAAAAACATAACTTTGTAGGGAAATTACCAAAGAACTAATTATGGAAATTGTCAGATCGGAAAGAAATTTCTCTTAAATTTGGGAAGTGGTGATTGTAGGATCCAAATATCGCACAATAGTAAGATCTCGCGAGAATGTAGCGAGAGCCTGGGAGAACGTAGCGAGAGCCTGAGATAATATGAGCTGTAATCCACTACATATGAGCTGTCATCCACTATGTAATATCCTATATAAAGAGAAAGGCAAGAGAGAGAAAGAATAATAATCAGAAAATGATACACATTTTAAGATGAGAGAGGGAGACACAATTAGAGAGAGAAAACAGAATTTGTATTATTATTATCTCCTTCTTCTTCCTTCTTCAACCAAGAGCTCCAAATACTCATTAATGGAGTCTCAATTGTAATTCATATGTAATTACAAACAATCATAGTGAAATCTAACTCCGTGGATGTAGATCACATTGATCGAACCACGTAAAAATCTTGCGTCTATCTTTATAATTTTAGCACTTTTATCTTTATTTTCATATCAAATAAGTTTAGATCTAGAAATCATAGTCATGATAGTACAAGGGGTGTGTTGTAGGATTTCCTGCGACTACATTTTGGCGCTAGAAACAGGGAGGAGTAAAGCATTTATCCCTCCTGTAGCTGGTTGGTTCAAAAAATTTCCATGAAGATTAGCTATTGTTCATATTTTTCTAGATCTACAAAGTTTAGGTTCAAAAATGGAAATTTTATGGAAGAAATCACACTTTCAGGGAGTAAACATCATCAACAATTCAAAGACATGAAAAGAGTGAGAGAAAAAATTAGTTGTTGTGGTGAAATTTAAGGAAAAAAATGGAAGTTTCAGTGGAAGATTTTCATGTTCAGAAGATGAAGGCAAATGTGAAAGAAGTTCAGGAAGGACGTAGAAAAGATAAGAGGCAGATGCTGCAATTTCTATCACAAACAGAAATTCACACAGATGGTTCAAGGCTGAGCGAACAATAAATAGGTCACGGGTCACGGGTTCGAATTCGCAGAGACACATATTTTTCATTTTCTTCTCATTTATGAATAATTTCGCAATATTGTTTCATTATTTCACAAACAAGAGGCAGCACAATTGGTCATCTGCGAAGTTAATGAGTTTATGGACTTGTTATCAAGTCCCAACACATGCATATTTTTTTGCACATATATTTCTTTGATTATTTCGCACAGAAGAGAGTTGATGATAATTTCGCAAAGATATTTTGCAAAAAAGAAGTTTGCATAGTTGGTCAGAACTCGGAAGGCATTGTTGCAAGCAACAGGTCGCGGGATCAATTCTTGCTTCTCGCATGTTTATTTTTATTACGCGAAATTTATATATAATTGTCTCTCACACAGTTGGAATTTGATTACTTCGCAAGAACTTTGATTATTTCGCAAGAGAGGGTTAGCACAGTTGGTATGGTGTGAGAATATGCAAGTAGCAGGTCGTGGGTTCAATTCTTGCCTCTTGCATTTGTTTTTGCTAAGCGACACATATACAAATAAAAGATTTTTGATTTGATTTACAAAAGGAGATATAATCGCAGAATTACAGAAATTTCAGAATTACAAAGATTTCACAATTACAAAAGAAATCGAGAAAAATCTTGCACAGATCAATTTATATATTTCTCTTGAAAATTTGCTTTGTTTCAAATGAGAATGATATCTAACATGGAGAGTAGTAGGAGGAAAAATAAGACCTTCCATCAACAGGCTAGTAAGACCTTCCATCAACAGGCTGCATAAGACCTCATTAGGATCATTTCCATGAAAGATATTTATCGGATGAGACGAAACAAGTTATACAAAGGAAATCAAAACAAAAAAAAAACGATTTGAACTTGCAATTAAATGAAAATTTTTGATAAAAGAAATGTTGAATACTAATCTAAATTATTATTTGCATTACAACATTGCATGAGGCAGAGAACGTGGAGTATAATTTCGCAATACTTCTTATTCGCAATCAAGGACGGATACTTCTTATACTTCTCAAAGGATACTTCACACTTCTTATATATTTCGAGGATTAAGTACTTCTTATACTTCTCAAAGGATACTTCATACTCCATACTTCTTATATATTTCGAGGATTGAGTATTTCTTATACTTCTTCAAGGATACTTCATACTTCGCATACTTCAAGAGATGATACTTCTTATTTACTTCGCAACGTTCCGGAACTTCATAAAAGAATAGAGGCAAGTACGTACTTTTCAAGTCCAATATTCTTTCGCTCGTTCCTCCAACAACTACTACTACAAAGTGGATTTTTCCTTAAAGATCGTTCTTCAAGCAATATTCAAGGAAAAAGAGGCAAGATGTAGGATCCAAATATCGCACAATACTAAGATCTCACGAGAATGTAGCAAGAACCTGAGAGAACGTAGCGAGAGCCTGAGATAATATGAGCTGTAATCCACTACATATGAGCTGTCATCCACTATGTAATATCCTATATAAAGAGAAAGGCAAGAGAGAGAAAGAATAATAATCAGAAAAGGATACACATTTTAGGATGAGAGAGGGAGACACAATTAGAGAGAGAGAGAAAACAGAATTTGTATTATTATTATCTCCTTCTTCTTCCTTCTTCAACCAAGAGCTCCAAATACTCATTAATGGAGTCTCAATTGTAACTCATATGTAATTACAAACAATCATAGTGAAACATAACCCCGTGGATGTAGATCACATTGATCGAACCACGTAAATCTTGCGTCTCTCTTTATAATTTTAGCACTTTTATCTTTATTTTCATATCAAATAAGTCTAGATCTAGAAATCATAGTCATGATAGTACAAGGGGTGTGTTGTAGGATTTCCTGCGACTACATTTTGGCGCTAGAAACAGGGAGGAGTAAAGCATTTATTCCTCCTGTAGCTGGTTGGTTCAAAAAATTTCCATGAAGATTAGCTATTGTTCATATTTTTCTAGATCTACAAAGTTTAGGTTCAAAAATGGAAATTTTATGGAAGAAATCACACTTTCAGGGAGTAAACATCATCAACAATTCAAAGACATGAAAAGAGTGAGAGAAAAAAATTAGTTGTTGTGGTGAAATTTAAGGAAAAAAATGGAAGTTTCAGTGGAAGATTTTCATGTTCAGGAGATGAAGGCAAATGTGAAAGAAGTTAAGGAAGGACGAAGAAAAGATAAGAGGCAGATGCTGCAATTTCTATCACAAACAGAAATTCGCACAGATGGTTCAAGGCTGAGCGAACAATAAATAGGTCACGGGTTCGAATTCGCAGAGACACATATTTTTCATTTTCTTCTCATTTGCATGGGAGAATAAAAGAATAAGGAAAAAAGTTATGCGCTAATTTCGCAGAGAGGTTCTTACACAATTGGCCCAGAGAGCAGTATGTGTGTTCGTGGTTGCAAGTTCGAATTTGCCTGGGAACATAGTTTTTTTTTTTTTACAGATAGCGAAAAAATGAATAATTTCGCAATATTGTTTCATTATTTCGCAAACAAGAGGCAGCACAATTAGTCATCTGCGAAGTTAATGAGTTCATGGTCGTGTGATCAAGTCCCAAAACATGCGTATAGATATTTCTTTGATTATTTCGCACAAAAGAGAGTTGATGATAATTTCACAGAGATATTTCGCAAAAAAGAAGCTTGCACAGTCGGTCAGGAGGCATGAATGCAAGCAGTAGATCGCGGGATCAATTCTTGCTTCTTTATTTTTGTTACGCGAAATTTATACAGAATTGTCTCTCACACAGTTGGAATTTGATTACTTCGCAAGAACTTTGATTATTTCGCAAGAGAGGCTTAGCATAGTTGGTATGGTGTGAGAATATGCAAGTAGCAGGTCGCGGGTTCAATTCTTGCCTCTCGCACAGATCAACATATGTAATTACAAACAATCATAGTGAAACCTAACCCCGTGGATGTAGATCACATTGATCGAACCACGTAAATCTTGCGTCTCTCTTTATAATTTTAGCACTTTTATCTTTATTTTCGTATCAAATAAGTTTAGATCTAGAAATCATAGTCATGATAGTACAAGGGGTGTGTTGTAGGATTTCCTGCAACTACAGTGATGCTGATATTTGTTTATGGGAGTCTACCTGTTGAACTGTGTCAGGTGATTGTAAACTGTTTTGAGATGATTGTATCAGGTCATTGGAAATCCTTCTTTAGGCAGTTTAAAGACTGCATTGATTCAGGGACTGTGACGTTATCATTTCTCTTGCAGATTAGGAAGTCTTTGTTGATAACCTGTCAGCCCAATTGGAGCAAAATATCAAATACCATTTCACCGTTCCACTTTTTTTATCTTCTGGAACGGTTACTTTATTTGGTAAGTTCTTGGAAACGTTTCCTTTTCACAACAAAGTCTGCTCTCCTGGAAACACTTACATGTGAAAACTGGAAACTTAAAATATCCGAGTCGGATACAGAAATTAGCTTAAAGGCAGAACTGCATCTTTTGGAAGGTTCTCTGCTGGCCTTGTGTCACTATATAATACTTTTGGGGAAGAAAAACACACTGGAATGGTTTGAGAAAACTGATACTGCAGCCAAGAAAGACTACCGTTCTCTTGTTTTAAGGTTATTTATCCTTGTTTGTCTAGTTTGTATCAATGCTGGAGATCATTTTGAAAGGCTCGTTGGTGTACTCATTGATAAGGACATATCTTCGTTGCTCCCAGTGGAATTTCGTAAGATCCTTGACTTTGCAAAGCCTTCAAAATATCCGTATGAGAGAATATCCAGGAAGGTTGATTATGGTAAAATATCTTAAGTATTCGCGGAGGTTCTTAAGATTATTGAGAATCCTCGGGTGATTTTGTATTTTGGTAAAAATCGTCCTACCTTTTCCTGTCCTGATGCCATAGTCGTAGACATGGATTTGATTCTATGTAGAGAAGATATATTGGATATACTCGACATCAAGAGAAGACAATGTGTACAACAAGGTGCTGTAATTGAATCGGGGACTGAAGGCATAAGTGATAAAAATGTTCCTTCGTGCAATATTGGGAGCATTGTTCAGTGTTCTCAACCTTCCAGTTCATTCAGTGAACAAAAGCAGTTCATGGAGAATGAGCATGAACATGTCAGTGATTTGCAAGGGAGTTACATGATCATTTGGCGTGGATTTGACGAGTTTTCTATGAATCCACCTGCATTGAAGGTTCGTTAATTGTTCAATTTGCTCTTTCTTATTTATTTTGATTTCCATTATCAAAAGAGTGCCTCTGATGATGTACTTTCTTCTGTGTAGTCTAATATAGAGTTACTTATTCGTGTTCTTGATGCTGGAATTGCCAAATTGAAGCCGAAAGCATCTTCAAGCAGTGAAGATAGTAGGTTCGTCACTCAAGCAGAATTTATGCTTGGTGAATTAAAGCAACGCTTAGCTGCTTCAAGGGTTTCTCGTGCCAGGTAAGTTTTGTTGCACGCTGAGTGTGTATTTTAGGGAGTTTAGAATGATCTTTTTGCGTTGGAAACTTAATCTTATTCAATTGCAGTATACAATTGAGCAGCCTAACCTTTTCATGTTGTGTTATTTCTCAGAGAGGAGAATATGCAGTGCATCATGTCAAGTTTTGGCATACTTCAGAACCAGTCAGTAGCAATGGAGATAAAATTAAGACAACTGTTGGATCCTTTTTTATCGACGCTTATGGTTCCAGCTACTGTCATGGAATCTTCTCAGGCCAGAGTTTCATCTGAGAGTAGCAAGAAGAAGGAAAAATCAAGATCGGAGAAGGATAAGAAATTAAGAATGGGAAAGGCAAAAAGAAGTAATATATTATTTAGTATTTTGTTACATTTTGTTCATCGATACTTTCTTACTTCTGTATGCATAATGCACATTTGGAGGAATCTAGCATATCATAGTTAAACAGAAAGAAGGTGCTTGGCTAACTACAGGGCAGGTTGTAGGTGCATTGGGTTCGAAAGTCAATGCAGCTGCTGCCCGATTAGTACATTTTGCACTCTATCCATCAGCAGTTATTACCTAGTCTTGAATTTGGCCCAGGCTTGCCAGCTATAGTAGTTAAGCGACCTTGCTACAGCTGGTCCAACAGGGGCTAGTTCAAAATTTGGACAATATGTGTCACAATCTTAACCGTGAAGATGGGAATGATTTGGAATTGGTCCCCCTTGAAGAACTTTTTGGGACTATGTTAGTTGCCCATGTTATAGACTTTTCCGGAGTTAAGTACCCCTCGAAGAACTTTCCTGACTTGGTTGTAGTTTCCCTCCACCTGGATAGTGGTCCCATTGCACCGTGATCCGTTAGAGAGTTTCCCAAGATTCTGTTGCCTTCGCTTTGATTGTAATCTGGGCTCTGCAAGTCATCAGCGTTGCCCCCTGAAAGGGGAAATTAAGCAAGACACAAAAAAATATATTATTCTTGTTGTCAGGTCCAAAATATTTTTGAACCCTGATTTTGGGCATACCAAAAACTTTCAAGGCATACAAAGGACTAGTCCTAACTTGGGT
The DNA here is from genome assembly GCF_003573695.1 of Papaver somniferum. NCBI lineage: Eukaryota > Viridiplantae > Streptophyta > Magnoliopsida > Ranunculales > Papaveraceae > Papaver > Papaver somniferum. Next base: position 145,537,235 of record NC_039359.1, read on the forward strand.
GACCTTATAAGGGGTATCCTATGGGTGGTTTAATTACCTATATGTCCTTAAATCCTATAAATTACTAATCTATCTCTAACCTTAATACAAAAATCTATAATCATAAACCTAAAATCAGTTTCAACCCCTTCTTCTTCCTCCTCATCCTCCACAGCCGAACCCACCTTCTCCTTTTTTTTTCATCGTATCATCGCCGAAATTTAATCGTCGATTCGTGAAAATTTAGTTGACGATTAAACTCATCTATATAATGGTTCGCCGTAAGCCAGTATCTCGTTCTAATCGAGCGATTGAACAACCCATTGAAGAAGAAGAAGATTTAGAGAGTGAAGAAGAAACTCAAAATCAACCACAAAATCAACCGGAAGAAGAGATTGAAGAAGAACCAACTCCGGAAATGAGAATAAGAAGGTTAGTTTTACAAACCCATCTCGTATTTGATGTTTTTGATTGGTTTGATTGATTTAATTCGTCAAAATCATGTTTCTGCGGCGGTTACAGGGTATGGTTCGGCGCAAAACAAATCTTAGATGTGCGCCGAGCTGTTCTTGAAACTGAACCCTGAAAGTGCATATGAACGGCTCGGCGTATATCTGAAATCCGTTTTGAGCCGAACTTAGTGACACAGAGACTTATATTTAGGATCGGCTTATTCGGTGGTGTTAGTTTTGTGCCGAATATGTTTTGTGAATTTCAGAAATTTTGCATGTGCGTAGGATCGGCTTGTATGGTAGTATTAGTTTTGTGCCGAATAATTGTTGTTTGAATTTCAGAATTTTTGCATGTGCTTAGGATCGGCTTGTATGGTTGTATTAGTTTTGCGCCGAATAAAGGTTTCGATTCATAAGTCTAGATTCGACTTATTCGATAGTATTAGGGTTGCGCCGAATATCATTGTTAAAATTTCATAAATTTTACTAGTGTGTAGGATCGGCTTATTCATATGATATCATGTTGCGCCGAATACATGTTTGAGTTCATAATCATAGACTCGGCTTATTCGACGGTATCGGTTGTGAGCCGAATATATAGGATCGACTTATAATTATTTTGTGGTATGAGCCGATCCACTCTCTGTGTAAGCTAATAAAAATTTCAAGACATGATTCGGCTCATATGTGTTATTTCGGGTAAGCCGAGCCATCTTATTTTCTTACAAGTTTTTGGCTTTCCAAATCTCTTTGTTGTTCGAATTAGTCTTATAACTTTCATACTTGTGTCAGGACCAATGCAGCTACAAGGAGGAAGAAGATGGAGGTAACACCTTCTACTTCTAAAACTCCCGATCCTAGAGGAGGAGGTAAGAAAAAATTGGGAGCGGGAGGTAGAGGAGGAATTTTATAAGAAGAAGCTGAACAAGTAAGAATTGAAAGACAAGAAGAAGGAATAGCTGAAGATGAAGAACTTGATGATAATCAAGAAGTTCATCAAGAAACACAACCCCAAGGAAAACCCAAGAAAGACAAGAAAGGTAAGAAGGTGGCAGAACCCGAGAAAGAGAAGAACGATGATGATCGACGGATCACTGGTTTACACATTCCTGATGAAGATGACGTAATTACACCTCGATCAGCTGGTTTGCCTCATGGTCCTACGGAAGATGGGGGAAATGTGTTGATTGGTTATGCCGATTCTTGGGCGAAGAAAATTTATGAGACTCCTGATCACAACCGTGCAGTCCGAGTATTGAGACACCAGAGGGCAGCAGAATGAAGTCTTGATAAAGAGGTTCCTGAGGTGATTTCTTACGTACAACGCAGTGCTTTATGGCCTATCATCAATTATGGACATAAGAAATATGATAGTGTGTCGGCCTCTGCATTTACCGAGTGCTTTTGTCCAGAAACTTACACATTTCAATTACCTTTTGGAGAGATGGCAATCACTCCTGATGAGGCTAGTAAGATTACAGGCCTTAAAGCAAGGGATGTAAGTGTGGATGCTGGTTTTTATGACATGAGTTGGAATGAGCTATACAATTTGTACCTGAAATTCCTTGGTTGGGGTTCAATGAAAATGAGTTGGAGTTTTGTCGATCAGTTAAAGATGTCGATACCGTTTGCATACCAGGTGGCAGAAATAAGAAGAATAAGAAGATCAAGTTGACTAACTTGAAAAGGGAGTTTGAGAACACAAAGGAAAGAGTCACACAAGGTTTGTTGATAATGGATCCCGTCAAAGTGAAGCAAACCGGAACTGCCTACTTGCTTTATACTCTTGGTAGAGACATCTTTCCCGACACTACCGGAAACAAGGTAAATGCTAATTATCTCCAATTGGTAAAGAATCTTGAAACTTGTAACAAGTTTGCTTGGGGAACGGATACGCTCGCTTACCTGCTGGACCAACTTGCCACCGCGTCTAGGTTGAGAAGTACAAACATCGGAGGAAACTTCACTTTGCTCCAGGTAACTTTTGGGAGTTCAGAGTATGGTTCGGCTTATAACCATAAAATCTTTTATGCCGAAGTTTTTACTTATGTTGATACTGAGCCAACTACAGCACGGTACGCGTACGAGGACTCCAAGAAAAGGAACAAAAATAAGTTGGTGGCAAGTTTGAGAGAGACGTTAGACCGTCTTGGTGTTGATGATGTCACTTTTCAACCATATGAGAAGGAAGATGAAGAAGATGAAGTTGTTGAAGATGAGGATATGCCGGTAAGTATGTATCATGGGCCATTGTGGTATCCCGGTGGTTATGTTATATACGATCCTAGGCGAGTACTCCGTCAATTAGGATGCGTCCAAAAGGTTCCTTTGTTTGACGAGAAATTCAGGTTGTTACCAAAGAGTGGTAAGGGAACTAAAAGCACCACTTCATCTTGGGAACCAAAGTATGATCCTGATCCCACCGTTGAGTTTTGGAATAATTTAGACAATCACACATTAGATGCGTCCAAGTTAACACCTTTACTTGATGATCCATGTGAAGAGGATCCGGGCTATATGGATTGGTATAACCAAATTTCTCATCCCTTCATTATCAATAAAAAAAGGCAAAAGATAGCTGATAAGGGGAAGGCGAGGCCAATCAAGATCACCAACAAGTCTACTTCCGAAGATGTAGTCAAGGCTTTCAAGATTATGGTAAGAATGACTTCACTTTATACTATTTTCATATATTAGTTATGGTAAAAATGTCTTCAACCTCACGGTTATAAGTTGTTGACAAATGAAAAAATAGGTTGTCGCGGGTAGGGAGATGTTGAAAAAAATGAAGGCCAAACTTGGTTGCAAAACACCAATGACCGTGGAAGAACAAAAATACCTCATAAACAAGTGGGATGCAATCATCAACAAAGTACAAGGACCCGAGGAACCCGAACAAAGGCCTACCACTAAGAGGTCTCGACAAGTTGGTGAAGGTACAAGCCAAGGTGGTGCTACCGTCCAACCCGGTAATGATGCATCGGAAGATGAAGACCAAGGTGGAAGAAAAGGTGGTCGTGCAACTAAGAAGAGGGGTCGTGGTTAAATGCCCTTTTATGTACACTTTTATGGTACACTTTTTCTTAAGTTTTAAGTACACTTTTATGGTGTTGCAAACACCTTTGCTTTTAGTTCCTGAACTTTGTTTTTAATGGTGCTGGGATTGGAATATGGACACCTTCAATTTCATGTTTTAATGAATAGATTAACAGTTATGCGCCGAATTTATAGAGTTCGGCTTATCCTCTAATGTTAGTTACGCGTCGAATCATTTGTCCTTCAGGTTCGGCGCATTCTATAATCACCTTATGTGCCGAACTATAAACATTTATAGGTTTCGGCTTATACGATATCCTCAATATGTGCCGAACCACGAACAATAATTTAACCCAAAAATTAACAAATTCATGTTCGGCTCAGACGATAATCATATTATGTGCCGAACCTTGAACATAAGAGGTTTCGGCTGATACGATATTCTCCATATGTGTCGAACCAGTAACAATATTTCAACCCAGAAATTAAAAAATTATGTTTGGCACATACGATTTTGGATATGTAAGCCGAATTAGTAATGATTCTATTCCGGGCTATTCAGGATGTTGTTCGGATTACTATGAAACTTTCATATAAGCCGAACTAGTGTCTAGCAAAAGGGTTGGAATTGGAAATTATAGGTTCGGCGCATGCAGTAAACAGATTCAGTAAGCCGAACCGTTCATCAATTGGTAGATTCGGATCATAGATGTGAGCCGAACCTCAACCTGTTTCACCGAACCATGATTCAAAAAACCTAACTTTTGATAATTGATAGCTATAGAAGTGAGATTAAGTATAGTATATAAGTGTACATGTGTATTAGAAGCATTGGGTTCCTCATCAATGTCTTCATCATCAGGATTTGGCTCATAAAAATCATCATCTTGAGTTTGTGTTTGAGTTTGAGCTTGACTTTGAGTGGGTGTAAAATCATTCTCGTAATCTAAGAAATCAGCCATCTAGGAATCATTGGTGTAGTTGATGTGTATTTTCCTAGGTTTTTTAGATGATATATGACACTCCTCATCCTCCATTGAATCAAGAATTAGAATTTTCTCACTTTCTCCTTCTCTTTCTCTCCTTCTTAACCAAACCAAAACTTTGATTTTTTTTCCTCAAATTTTTCATCTAAACAACTCCTATAATTCTGAAAATTATTTTAATCACTAAACAAAATATTTAATCACTAATCAAGATTATTAACACTAATACGTAAAGGGCAGATTTGTCACTAAAATTTTTTTGGGTTAAGGGGTTATCTGATTTTGCTATTTCACAACCTTTTTTATCTTCATTCAGTATGTCTTGGAAGATTTTGGTATGCCCAATATTATGGTTCATATTTTTTAGTCCCCGTGACACTCAAAATTTACGAAATTATTAATCGTTTACTTTTTTTTTTGAACGTAAAGATGAAATATATTACCCAGGGGAACACAATACAAACATACAGAAAGAAGAAAGAAAAAACAAAAAACAAACAGAAAGGAAGGTAGGATGTTGTCAAGTTATCATCTCAGGACATACCCTGTTATGATCATCAGACAACAAACCCGCATTTCTGTTTAAGCTATTTATCAAACTACTAGTCTGATCTTCTTGAAGATTACTCCTTTTATCTAAACTAATAAACTTATCTAAGAAGGCACGCATATCTTCTTTCCAAACACTAAAAATTGAAGATTTATAGCCTCCACCGCTAGTTTGTCCGCCTCTAAATTGCCAGTTCTGTGGATAAACTTGGAACCGAGGAAGTTACTACGATTTTCCAATATTAAAAATCGTTACATAACTCATTATGCATCCTATTTTCCTAGGGGTATAATTGGTAAAGAAACTTAATTATAACATATCTGAAAATAACGCCTTGGAATTTTATAAATTTTATCTCATTGGAAAGCTTTTAAAGAGATCTACACAATGAATGAGTACAAACAACAATATCAATTTTTTATTTTTCACGGAAAAAATCTGAGGTGATCATCATTTTAGGCAAAAATTTCGAATGTTGTGTATTCCTGAATCCAACAACAACGAAAAAAAAACAGACGCACAACGAATTATGCAACTATTTTCTCGACTGCATAACAAGTTATGTAACCATTGTTTTAGTTGATATTAGTGCGTACAAAATTTTTTGATGCATAATGCATTATGCAACCATATTTTCGGATGCATATCAGGTTAAGCATCAATTTTCTCGATGCATAAAATATTATGCAATAATTTTCAATTTCACAGCTAATATAAAAGATGTCGGATAATACATTATGCATCCATTTTCTCGATTGCATAACATGTTATGCAGACATTTTATGGACTGCATGACAAGTTATGCAGTCATAACAACATCATCATCTTCAACTTCTTCGTTCTCTTCTCCTTCAACTCCTCTTGGCCATAACAACATCATCTTCTTGGTACTTACCATCCTTTGTGTGACTCAAATCACAAATTCTGGACACCGCACATACATCCATGAACCCACCAGGACCATTACCTTTCTTCAAACCTAACCTTAATTTTTCATAAACCCTAGTCCTCCAAATCATAATTACAGTATCAAACAAATATGGTTTATTCTATTTAACCTCAGGAAAACCAAATCGAAAACGCAACGAAATCATAATAACTTCACGCATAAAATATGGAATTAAACCTAAAAAACCATTGAATCAAGTCTGCTCATGGAAAATTGAAAAAAGATCACAGATTTAAAACCTAAAATGGAATCACTTTGGATCTTATTCTAAAAATCTTATTAATTAACGACAACATGATTATATTAATTTCACCATGTTCTCTCGGCAAAAAAAGGTAATCATAAAAAAGGAGAAGACGAGGGTAAAGGAAAAACAAAACGAGGAAGAAGAAGCGGAGAAATAATTTTAAAAAATATAGTTGTGAGGAAAATTTTAACCCAAAAAATGAATGCGCGCGCAAAGTTTTCCTCCCGTGGGTGTCACGGTAAAAGGATTTCGTAGAAATGGGTTTAACAGTAGTTTTCACCCCTGAAATGACCCAAAAATTCTTAGAACAAGACCCGAAATACAACTTCAGAGTTATGTTGTGAAAGGCACCTCCTAAGCGCCTAAGTGGCTTTATTTTCAACTGGGCACTACCTAATGGGAAATAAGATGCCACGTTTAAAAGGATCGCCCTGCGACGCCTTTATTGGTGCCAAAGTAAAGGCGCCGGTGGTCAGCGCACCCAAAGTGGTATAAATTATATTTCCTCAATTTCTACGAAAGTGTTACTGTTATTTTTTTTTTTTTCATTTTAACGTATAGTCTAAAATAAAAAAGATGATGGCATTTCCAAAGCTCGTAGCAGCAGCAGGGGTGTGGTTCCCTCTCTAGGTGTGATCAGTAAGAGGAATCTTTTCAGTTGTATGATAGCATTGACGTAGATTCCGTAGATTGTACTCCGTCACTTCCGTACTGGTATTTTAATTTAGTGTCTTGACTCTGAAGATCTTCTGCTGAAATTGTCAGGTGTCTTTTGACTAACGAATCTCCTCAGCTTCATTCTAATATCTCTGACTATGTTTCAAGGAGAGACTTATATTTACTAGAATACAGAGTGGAGTAGTTGTTCATTCATCTAGTTCAGATAAGGTTTTATTAGTCTTTCTGACAAGATCAAGTCCTCAGGGTGTAGAATGCTAAGAAGCGTTTACTGACTAGGTGGAGAGACATGTTGAAGAAGTTTCACATGAATGTTATCTATTTCGGGTGTCTGCTTCAAGATCATTAGAGATTCATTCTCCATAGACGATGAGACAAGCTATCCTCAACACTATCCTCCCACAAAGGAGTGAGAGTCTCTTCTGGAGGAGGTGAGGATATGCGGGTAACCATGAACTTCTTGTTGAAATTGGTGTCTGCGTTGAATCTTCATGGAATAGGTAATCTTTGTTCGGACTTTCCATCGATGATCCAACTCTTCAACTAATTGGTCTTCGAAGATAATTGACCTTCTAATGTATTGAGCAATGTACGTCTGATGACAACATCAGTCCTCAAGGCGTAGCTTACTCGAGATCTGCCACTATAATGTACATGAGATGATTTGATGGAGCTATCATGTCTCAAGAAATTTAATCCTCTCATATAGAATATTAAAGGTATCAGTCTTATGTATTGTTGGTTGTTGTTGATGTTTTTTTCCTAAGTATATATATATATATATTATTTTTTGATATGCGAAAGCCGGATCCAGGCGCCTACCCGAACCCAGCCAGTTGGACTGGCTCCACTGCCAGACCCAACAGCGCTTAATCCATTATACAACTAATCTATTACAAACTTTTACGGCGGCGGAGATTAAACCCCTGACTTCCTCCTTACTAGAGTTGATGGGATACCACTGAGCTATGCTCTTTTTACCTAAGTATATATATCGCTTTATTCTTCATTGAAAGTCCCAGATCTTCTCTAGTTATGTAAAATCTGGTTTTCGTATAAGCATAACCCATATTTTATTTAAGGGTTGTAACCATAAGCATCTTTGGATTTATCTATAGGATCCTTGATTATTGTTGGTGCATAGGCGACCCATAACGAGTAACATGCTATGAGTATCTTGACAAGGATGATATTGATAGCAGTTCCTACATCAATCAGTTTGTCACCGAGTTCTGTATCTTTGAAACAAGTCGTATCCCTAGTCATATTTCTCCTTATCTTTATCCATCTAAACAGGTTTGGGAAATATCTCAGTATCTTCTAGGAAAGACAAACATCTCTGGATACAACATGATCGAGAGCAGTGAAAATGTTTTTTCGTTGTGCCTTTGAGAGGTAAAGAAGCAAGCGTAGGTGTTCCATTGGGGATTGTACTGTTCAATTGATAGGATATCTGGAGAAGGTGAAACTCGGATTGAAAGAGGATTTTTGTGTACTCCTTCGGTTCCCAAGTATCGTTCTCCTGAATCTACATTTTCTTTGAAAATGTGCTTCAAACCATTACAATCACTTGTCGAATGATTAACAAATTTGAAAAACTGACAAGTACTTAGGGTACGCCAATCCCTTTGATAGCGCCATTTTGTATCCATACTTTTAGTTCGACCACTGCTTCTATAGGGGAGGAAAATCCAAGAATGTCGGAGCTTCCTCATTTGTTATGGTGGGCGTTTAGCCAATACTGAAGCTCATGCTGCTTGGGCTTGGTTTATTTTCCGAGGTTGTTGTGTTGTTGGTGGAGCTGATGGACCCCACATGTTTAGATTGCTACATTTTTTATGTTGGGTCCTTACTATTGCTTCCTTTAATAACAACATTTACACATGGTTGGATGTTGTATTGTTTGTAGACGAGACGTCTGTTTTCACGAGTCTCATGAACTTCTTCACTTTATAGGGGTCTGATTCTCTCTAACAAGGCATGTGCATTTGTAGATGATCGCTTGGAAGCCCCATGAAGTTCATAGAATGTTTGAAAACACAGATTCTCTTGCACATCCTTTGTATTTCAGGAGGATAAGGAGGTTGATGTTGATGAACAGAAGATGAGACTTCCTTTCCTCTATTATGCAAGAGGCGTTCCAAGTCCCCACGGGTTATGAAATTGGGTTGTGAATTGCTCTCTTTTCCGGGATTAGAAAGAATAAGAAACTTTATCATCGTCCTGGACGAGGACTCTTGTGGTGCTAGCATCATCAACGTCAGCATTGAAAGCAGATTTCTCTAGTTGACTATGACGCTGCTTTGGTAAGAACTATTCCGTGAGAATCTCGAGAAAGGTGAGTACCTCGTTATGATTAGTATCCATATCTTCTTGAGTCCTAGAAGGAGTCTCTTGCCTTTGCACTAAATCAACTATGGTAGTTAGAGCTTGGTTGTTTCTAAATCTTTTAGTAACTTACCTTGTTTGTTTGCAGCTGACTCATCTGAGTCATCTGGATCTGAGTCGTCTGGATCTGAGTGAAATTACCTGACTCATCTGGATCTGACTCACTAAGGTCTGAGTCAGAAAATATGTTTGTTTTGTGAGTCAGACCTGACTCAGCTGACTGGATTTTTTTGGACAGAAAATGCCCTTGTGCACATTTCAAACCATAACATTTATCACTACTGAAACATCACAAATTGTTCCATTCCAGTCTAAACAACTTCCCTTTTTTGATGGAATTAAACATATTAAACATCATAAAACAATAAAATCTAAAGATTAAAGTCCTACAAACATAAAAGAAGAAACAAAATCTAAAGGAGACTAGCTATCTCATCACGTAAGTTGTTCATATATATCTGTTCTTGTCGTCCAAATAGACGAGGTGCATTTTCTTCCGTTTCCGCTTCCACTTCGACTTCCACCTGTGTCTCATTCATATCAAATGTCTCATTCTCATATTCTTTAAATAGCCAATCATCCAATGCATTACGACGTAGAAAGTTATGTATTGACATGCAAGCAATAACGATATCTCTTTGAGTCTCAAATGAGTAAGAAGGCATTTTACTTAAGACGGGAAATCTTACTTTCAATACCCCTAATGCTCTCTCAATCACATTCCTCAATCGAGCATTGGCTTGATTAAACTTCTCCTCTTTTGCCGTTGGAGGAACTCTTCGGTAATCACCTATCCAATACCTTATGTTGCGATACGGACACATAAACCCTTGTGTATGAGAGTACGCAACATCACATAGATAGTATTTGTCTGCAAATTTTCAACAAAAACATTATGAAGTCATGCTGATGAAACTGCAGCAAGATGTAACATATATGCTAGTCCAAACTCTAATCACATCCTCATCTGACAAAGAAACCGGGCGCCTCTCTGCTATTAAGGAGGGTAGGCACAGAGCTAATCACTACTATGACTACTGTCTCACGCTTTAATATGTTACCTTAATAAAATAATTAGGTGTAAACTAAGAACCTACTGATGACCATAAGTTACTACAGTGATTAACACGAGGGACCGTCAAAAACTTTAAAAAAAAAGAAAAGAGAAAAATAGAAGAAGATGAAGAAGCAAATGCTGGATTCATACGGGAGATCTCACATACAGTATATATAGCTTTTGGCGCAAGTGGGGCTAACTGAGGACAAGTCATAAGGCATGAGACGCGAGGACGCCAGCATGACAGAAAGTTTAGGCGAGCAAAAACAGAGTAGAGCATATATATCCTAATTCCTAAGTAGAGTTCGGTATATAAGAACGCAGTGCACAAGAATCTAAATAAAATTGAGTAAAGAAAACAAACCCAATGCAGAAAAATGGGACTTAAAATAGAGATATTACCTGGTGGAGGTAAAGGAAACTTGAAATATGGATCACGCACTGCCTCGGTCAACACTCTCGAGTCATGAGCAGTGCCTTCCCATCCAACCACTACATACAAAAAGTACATATCCCAATCACATATCGCAAGCACGTTTTGGGTACATTCTCCTCTTCCCCTTCCTCTATACGGTATTTGCTTCTCGACTGGAATGCTCGCACTAATTAGAGTGCCATCCAATGCACCAACAGCACCTTTAAAAGCACCTTCTCTGAGACGTTTATGCCTTTTAGTTATAGCTGGCTTGTCAAATACATTAGACGGAGGAACTAAAACTTCAGCAGACCAAATCTTCATAGCAGCCAACACTTCATGAAAATACTTACTAACCGTTTCACCCGAATGTTGAAAGTGATACAAAATTACACGATTCCTACAGTTGTGCCCAATTGTATATAAGAACATTGCCATCTTCTCCTCTACTTCTATATATTTACTATCCTCTAAAAGTCCTTTGGCTCGGAACTCATTGCATAATAGGGTAAAAGGAACCTTACTCATTCTCAATAGGTTGTACATATTCCTCGGATTTCCATCTAACAGGTCTTGGGTGAAAGCCTTTCCCGTTAAAATTGACTTCTTGTACTTTGGGCGTACACGCCGTTTAGCCTTCTTAAGTTTCTTCACTAACAAGCATAAAACTACTAGTTGAGATAATAGCGTTTTCATTTTCCTGAAAAGACCAAGTAGATGAAAGAAAATCAATTTCAATACAATATTTAGTAGGGATTTAGATGGAAAGAGTTCTGTTAATTAGACTTGGAATTTAGAGGTAAGAAAGTCATAATCTCATATGCTAATGCAAAATCATCCACATCTAAACACTTAGGGTCACAAGATGAAATTCTAGGATCCCGCCAGAGTTGATTGAGGCTATTCCTTCTGCTCAGGTGGAACTTGGGGTCAGGTTTAGCTCTCAGGATGAGGTCATAACCCACACGTCTTATCACGCTGAACAATGATGTGAATGTGATCATGAAACAAATTCAAACCAGCTCAAGCAACCAACTCCCAGTTTACAGGGGGCTGTTTTTCATGTAACAATACTTTGATGGTTTAGGTATCCGATATTTCAACTCAAAAATAATTATTCATTCATTCGCAAACCTATATAAGAAAATGAGTACTTGCCTGTATTTAAGTTCTCCCCTTCTCTAAACCCTCTTCCTTGTAGCCTTTCAATCTGCAATGAAATGAAAGAAAAAGGTTAAAAGCATAAATAAGAAAATAACCAGCAAGCAATTCAATGTAACCAATAAGAAAATACGTATTCATTCATTCAACATTCACTCATTAAGCACAAATAAGCACAAATAATATTGATTCATCCATTAACTTCAATAAATACTCATTCAACATTCAACATAAAATAAAAATCGAGTACGTAAGTAACAAACACGAATGTTTTGCAACCCTAACATCTCTAACTATTTCCTAATTTCTCAACATCTCAGTGGATGAGTATTCAAGATTTCTCAACGTTCTTTTAAAAGTTTGTGTACAAAGGCAACACGACGCTCATCGCTTTTCAAACTGACAAACAATTTCTGCCAACCAGGCATCTCTGAAGCTTTTAGAGTTATGCTCAAATACTCATCCATTGTGATGCAATCAGTCTCAAGTAAATTATCCAAAGCTTTCATGAATTCGGCTGCGCTATCCTTTTCTAGAGCAAGTTTCTTATGTTGAAGATGAGTCTCAATCGATGTTACAATAGAACAAACTTTCTCAGTTAATAGATCACTTGATTCTTCCTCCATTTCCTTCTTCCTTTTCCTGCCACTCCCCTTTGCATTGAGACTAGAATCAACCTCGTTGTCATCCTCATGATTTTTTTCTTTTCCATGACTTGTACGAGATTCAGATCCATTATTTGAAACCCATGCAGTTATAGAAGTTCCAGCTGAACAAGGCGGTTCCACTCTTCCAGGCGTATCTCTATTAGCTCCAGTGGAGAATTTCCCATCAAATAAATTCTGCAACTTCTCTGCATCTTCCAGCCCCTTGTTCTTGAATTGACTAGCGTTTTTGATTGTCTGCATCAATTAGAAAGTAAAAATTAATAAATATGTTCAGCTGTTTATACAATCAAAGTTATAATTAGATGCACCAAACAGAACATTACGGTTCATTAAGGTTATGGAAACATTTAACAAGGACTTTTGGTTTTGTATTGATGTTAGATTATGATTATGATCTTGTGAACAATCCTGCATTCCAGCTTAAAGGGCTCAACATTCTTTCTCTTTCTTGAAGTTTAGGATCTTGTGTGTACATCTATCCAGCTACTACACTACCGTATAGACATATGGTGAACATAATATATAGAAACTTGTTTCATAAAATGGTGAACATATAATAGAAAATCTAAAGAAACTAAGAGCAAATAGTGAAGAAAGACATTGTTGACCCAAGTCCTAAAATACCTCTCAAGCGGGTATAATTGCTTTCCACGACCAAACTGTAGCAAAATCATAAATTAACAGATCACGTAGGTTGACCAAAAGTTGTCTTAACTGGCTTAACCTGGACAGCTAGATGTCATTACATTCACATGCTTATATATCTGATATAAATATCACACCTGTTCAAAGATCTTACATTATAGCGCAGTCTGTGTTTCTCAGCTCATTGTACAAATAAAAGAACAAATGACCATATTAAACTGTCACAAGATAAGAAAATCACCATATTACCAATGTAATACAGTAGTACCAAAGTCATCTGAATCGACCAACAATGACCATACTATATAGCTCACCTCATATTTCATTGGAAGCTGTCTATGATTCTAGTTAGGAAGTGTTTCCGGTCAGTTTAAACCTTAATTATCAGCTGAAATGACTATGGAATTAGAAAAACATGGTCAAACATGGGTACACGAATTTACCTCATCGTTAGTCACCAAGAATGAGATCTTAAAAAATACAGAGAAGAAGCACTACAATAGGAAACACTGATTTTGGATCACGTTGATGAATATTAGGTGATACAAAGCATAAAGAAACCCATCTATGAGTTCAGATAAACCAACTATGAACTAATTAGAACATTAAAAAAATAAAAGATGAAAAAATAACAATTAAAATGATCTGAAATCAATTATCACCATGATAATTAGTGACCGTAAGACACTGCAATCACCATTCTAATTTATAGACCATGATCGACATAAAGTACATAAAACACACATGAACAGGTAAATTCGTAAGACACGTTAAATATTCAAGAATTTTCATCATCACACAATTGGAAACAACAATGTCAATTACCATTATTAGAAGCATAAATTTAATTCAATCATAAAGTCCAAACAAAACTGAAATAGTCTCTTACCTTGTCTAATTCAACCCATTGCTCTTCGCTCCAATCAAATGTGTTCGTCTCCGCGTTATACCCATGTCCGGTTCTAGCTAAGAGACGGGACCAAGTGACATATTGGGTTCGCAAGTAATCCCAGTGGTTTATCAACTTTTTTTGTGTGATGGTGCAGTCATACTTCTCAGAAAAGAACTTGCACAAATTTCCCCACGAAGTTTGCTTCAAAGAAGTTCCAGAAAATCCATACTCAGTAGCTTGTGCCAAACACTGTTCAATAAATAGCCCTCTAAATTCTGGGACGCTCCTAAAAGTTATCTTATTTGCTTTCTCATCTTCCCTTTTCTCCATAGAGAACTAGAATAAAGTAAAACAAATACAAGACGTGGGTAATTTGAAACAAAAAGAGTGTGCTAACTTTTGACAATATTGACATGCAGTTTACAGAAAATATTGACATGACGTGGATTTGCTCTGTATTTTCAGTCTGCGTATTCGCTGCTCCTCTCATGATTATGGTATAAACTATAATTACAGAAAATATTGACATGCAGTTTACAGCCCTGTCAGATTAAAAATTTTCACAAGCTCAAATGGTTTTTGCTGATTAGTTTTGTTTGGGTTTTAACTGAAGATGGTTCTTACTAATTGTAATCAAATATATTTCCTATAAGGCTAGGAGCCTAGGACTAAAGTAAGTCACAAAATGCACAATAAACATAGCAATGAAAGATTCAGAAAGATTTAGAAAGTACTTATAATTTCAATAAGGGTTGTTATCATTACAGTTACCTAGAGATTTCTTAACTGTAAAAAGGAAAAACAAAATGAAATCCCTAGTTGTATGGTCTAGTATCCTAGCTATAAACAGGAAAGACCCATGTTCTATCATAATCAATTGTATAACTGCCCTCATTGTTGTTGTCCATGAAATCACAAGTGCTACCGAAGGCCCAATTATGGCTATGATAAAACTCTGAAGCGTCACCTAGAACAAACCCAATTCATCGTTGTTTTGAAACCCCAGAAAGAAAACCCAAATGTAGAAATCGAACAAAAATAATTTGATACCCTAAATCTCACAAACCCTAAATCGAAAAATTTGGACCCAAATCATAAAATCAGAACAAAAAGATGACCTTATTACCTGATTATCAGATCGATGCTTCTGAATCTCACAGATGACCTAAAAACCCAGATTGATGCTTTCAGCTGCAATATAAATTCAAAATGAAATCCATAGCAAACATATTCTAAAACAAAGATATACACAGAACAAAGAACAATTGATTATAATCTAAACCTATTACCTGGTTGGATTTCTTCAGAACAGAAACTCTTCTTCAGAGCAGATCGAGAAGACATGAAAGAGAGAGAGAGTAAAAAACATAAAACCTTCTAAAAGAAGCTTTTAAATGATTTGAAAGAGATGGAAAGATGAGACGAGAGTGATGATTGAGATAGAAATTACTCGATTTGTTGAGAGAGGTGAAGAAGATATCAGTTGAGAATAGATCTAGGGTTTGCCTCCTCATCACCCATCTCTGCTTCCGACGGAATGAACGAAGAAAATGAGAAAGGAAATGAGTTTTTTTGATCTAAAACGTGAGGGCATTTTCGTCGATTTCAGTGAGTCAGGGGTTTGAACCACCTACTCAGCAGCATTTCAATGCCTGACTCCCTAGGGCCCGAGTCAGGGGTTAGGTTCGACTCAGATGTCGAGTCAGGGGTTGCTAAATTTACAAAACAAACAGTCTGACTGCTGACTCGGCGCGAGTCAGGGGTTGACTCAGACCCAGACACCGAGTCAGCTGCAAACAAACAAGCTCTTATATTTACTAGAATACAGAGTGGAGTAGTTGTTCATTCATCTAGGTCAGATAAGGTTTTATTAGTCTTTCTGACAAGATCAAGTCCTCAGGGTGTAGAATGCTAAGAAGCGTTTACTGACTAGGTGGAGAGACATGTTGAAGAAGTTTCACATGAATGTTATCTATTTCGGGTGTCTGCTTCAAGATCATTAGAGATTCATTCTCCATAGACGATGAGACAAGCTATCCTCAACACTATCCTCCCACAAAGGAGTGAGAGTCTCTTCTGGAGGAGGTGAGGATATGCGGGTAACCATGAACTTCTTGTTGAAATTGGTGTCTGCGTTGAATCTTCATGGAATAGGTAATCTTTGTTCGGACTTTCCATCGATGATCCAACTCTTCAACTAATTGGTCTTCGAAGATAATTGACCTTCTAATGTATTGAGCAATGTACGTCTGATGACAACATCAGTCCTCAAGGCGTAGCTTACTCGAGATCTGCCACTATAATGTACATGAGATGATTTGATGGAGCTATCATGTCTCAAGAAATTTAATCCTCTCATATAGAATATTAAAGGTATCAGTCTTATGTATTGTTGGTTGTTGTTGATGTTTTTTTCCTAAGTATATATATATATATATATATATTATTTTTTGATATGCGAAAGCCGGATCCAGGCGCCTACCCGAACCCAGCCAGTTGGACTGGCTCCACTGCCAGACCCAACAGCGCTTAATCCATTATACAACTAATCTATTACAAACTTTTACGGCGGCGGAGATTAAACCCCTGACTTCCTCCTTACTAGAGTTGATGGGATACCACTGAGCTATGCTCTTTTTACCTAAGTATATATATCGCTTTATTCTTCATTGAAAGTCCCAGATCTTCTCTAGTTATGTAAAATCTGGTTTTCGTATAAGCATAACCCATATTTTATTTAAGGGTTGTAACCATAAGCATCTTTGGATTTATCTATAGGATCCTTGATTATTGTTGGTGCATAGGCGACCCATAACGAGTAACATGCTATGAGTATCTTGACAAGGATGATATTGATAGCAGTTCCTACATCAATCAGTTTGTCACCGAGTTCTGTATCTTTGAAACAAGTCGTATCCCTAGTCATATTTCTCCTTATCTTTATCCATCTAAACAGGTTTGGGAAATATCTCAGTATCTTCTAGGAAAGACAAACATCTCTGGATACAACATGATCGAGAGCAGTGAAAATGTTTTTTCGTTGTGCCTTTGAGAGGTAAAGAAGCAAGCGTAGGTGTTCCATTGGGGATTGTACTGTTCAATTGATAGGATATCTGGAGAAGGTGAAACTCGGATTGAAAGAGGATTTTTGTGTACTCCTTCGGTTCCCAAGTATCGTTCTCCTGAATCTACATTTTCTTTGAAAATGTGCTTCAAACCATTACAATCACTTGTCGAATGATTAACAAATTTGAAAAACTGACAAGTACTTAGGGTACGCCAATCCCTTTGATAGCGCCATTTTGTATCCATACTTTTAGTTCGACCACTGCTTCTATAGGGGAGGAAAATCCAAGAATGTCGGAGCTTCCTCATTTGTTATGGTGGGCGTTTAGCCAATACTGAAGCTCATGCTGCTTGGGCTTGGTTTATTTTCCGAGGTTGTTGTGTTGTTGGTGGAGCTGATGGACCCCACATGTTTAGATTGCTACATTTTTTATGTTGGGTCCTTACTATTGCTTCCTTTAATAACAACATTTACACATGGTTGGATGTTGTATTGTTTGTAGACGAGACGTCTGTTTTCACGAGTCTCATGAACTTCTTCACTTTATAGGGGTCTGATTCTCTCTAACAAGGCATGTGCATTTGTAGATGATCGCTTGGAAGCCCCATGAAGTTCATAGAATGTTTGAAAACACAGATTCTCTTGCACATCCTTTGTATTTCAGGAGGATAAGGAGGTTGATGTTGATGAACAGAAGATGAGACTTCCTTTCCTCTATTATGCAAGAGGCGTTCCAAGTCCCCACGGGTTATGAAATTGGGTTGTGAATTGCTCTCTTTTCCGGGATTAGAAAGAATAAGAAACTTTATCATCGTCCTGGACGAGGACTCTTGTGGTGCTAGCATCATCAACGTCAGCATTGAAAGGAGATTTCTCTAGTTGACTATGACGCTGCTTTGGTAAGAACTATTCCGTGAGAATCTCGAGAAAGGTGAGTACCTCGTTATGATTAGTATCCATATCTTCTTGAGTCCTAGAAGGAGTCTCTTGCCTTTGCACTAAATCAACTATGGTAGTTAGAGCTTGGTTGTTTCTAAATCTTTTAGTAACTTTTCCACAATGAGGGATGTTGGAAGCACGAATGTTGGTAATAGGAGGAGTGGCACCATGAGTAGCGCCACCGGTATTAACCAAATTGGTAGTTACATAATCTAACCTAAGATCGACCATTTTGAGAAATTGATTTTACAACCGGGATTGATTTCTTACTATGATCCCAATTTTTTTTTGAGTAAAAACAAATATACCGTGGAAATACTTAGGTTAGAGATCGAAATCGTACATCACTCGTCTAAGCAAAATAATGATGTGATTCAGCAAAAAACAAAAGCAAAAAAATGACTTTCGAGTGTTGTTACGATAGCAAAGTTGTAGAAGGGTTGATCTTAGGGAAGGAAGCAGAGAAATTATTGAGGGTTAAATGTTTGTGGTATGGTGTGATTTAAATACTATGTGAAGAGAGATTTTATGTGTTTAAACTGAGAGAAACTTCTGTAAAAATCTAAGTCAGATTAATTTGTGTAAGTTAGAGATGATTTATTGAATAGGTTAAGTAACCTATTTATAGCAATGGTAGTTGAACATGTTGATCTCGTAAGCGGTAGTAATTATAGAAGATATAAAGTGTAGATACTGCGGAAAAACCAATGAAGCCGGTTCCCGTAATTTCAGGGAGATTTGAAGTTTAACGCACACTACTCTATGCACTCCTTTAGCTTCTTATTGACTTAATTACTTTCTCATCATGGGTGTATTTGTACATCGCACTCGATGTAGACTGACAGACCAAAACCCTAATGAATATCCCCAATGTGACATAGATTATGTCTCGAATTGAGAAAAGTATCTCTACTGTTAGGATATTAAATTATAGAATAAATATGTAATTTATTCGGTCAATTAGTTGAACTAGATAGGCTAATGAATATCATCTTGATCACATTAGTGAGTCTAGCATGGTTCATATTGATTCATTATTTATAGTAGGTCAAGAACACAATGTTATTTGAGACAAATTGGTGATGCTTAGTATACCATTTATGTGTAGAGAGTAGTAACAAAGACGTAATATTATGAATATTTTTGAGTATTACAGTATCAGCTGAGATAACAATAATATTTTAATTAACTCATTGGGTTGATAGACATATGTCAGATGAGCTTACCAGGTTTAGCAAAGACCAATTGGCTATATACATATATATATATATATATATATATATATATATATATATATTTATTTTAATAAAATTTAATATGTAAGTCTTGACAAAAATTCATATATTTATTAACTAAAATAAAATTCTATGGTCAATGAAAGTTATAAAATATTTAGACTCGATCAATCCATGTCAAAAAAAAGTTTGATAGGTAAGGTAAATAGACTAAAGTAAAATGACCTAGTTAGAAATAC
This sequence comes from Papaver somniferum, assembly GCF_003573695.1. Lineage (NCBI taxonomy): Eukaryota > Viridiplantae > Streptophyta > Magnoliopsida > Ranunculales > Papaveraceae > Papaver > Papaver somniferum. The sequence goes on from NC_039359.1 coordinate 145,556,818, forward strand.
TTAGGTTGAATCACCTAAATATAAAATAGGTAGAAAGACCTTAGGTAAGTATAATTACCTTGGCAGAGGGACTTAGAAAGACCTGACTTTTTTTAGAAAGAGGTAAGGCCTAGGTTATAACAATAAAATAAAAAGACTCATGTTGATCTACCTAGGTAGAAAAACATAGGTAAAAATACCTAAGTAGTGGTGGGTCCACATGACCGGCCGTCCAAAGGGGGAGAGAGATGGAGAGAGGGCCCAATAAAAGAGACCGGTGGAAAGAAACCGATGATAAAAGGGAGAAAGAGAGTTGACGTTTGCTTGTGTTAACGTTTTTTTTCCCTTTTTTTAATATATATATATATATACATGTTTCCGGCAAGACTTAAGAAAACAACCTAAGAAGAATGTCGTAGGTGGAAAGACATAAAAAAATATAGGTAGTAGAAATAGTCAGAATTACCACGTAAGCAAAATTATATACAAAAACCTTGGTAGGAAAACCTAGCTAGACAGATCTAGGAGTACCAAAATAAAAGGATCGCCCCATATAAAATAATAATATCAGACAGAAACCATGTGTAAGAGAGAAAAGAGCGTGAAGGAGGAAATATGATCGGTGCTCGGTCGCGACGGTGTTGTGGCTGGCGCCACATTTTTTTTTCCTTCTTGTTTTGATTTGTTTTGTTTTGTTCCCTCTCTTTATAGCTCTTTCTTCAAATATCTCTCTTTCTATCATGGTCATATGACCTTATGTAGTGACCACACTCATATTATTTTCTAGGATCATCCTGTGTTAGCACATATATCTGAAAAGACAAACATCCACAATGAATCCGTATAATTTAGTAGGGGAAAAACTAAAGAGAATTTAGTGATTTATATTAGTAAATATAGAACAATTTCTAAGAATACAACTGTGGCCCATGGAATGCAAGACTAGAGAGCACTTAAGTTAATCTACAATAGTGGAAATCCATCTAGGAGCCTGAGATTTATTATATATTTAAAAATTATAAAATATCTGCGAGTATTCCAATGGATTTTCTGAGTTCATACAGGTGAAACACACATATGACTATATACATCGAGTCAGTCGTGGACACCAATTATGACTAGTATATTCCTAAAATTCTTTCCAGAATGAAAATATATTAAAGTTCAATATTTTTAATACACTGGTCGGAAATATATCCTTTTACGATTTTCGCCTTAAGAAACCATCAACAACCGATAGTAGTATATGTAATGACCCGACCTTCCACCATTTTCCCCACTTAGCCAATGAGATCATCCAACAGTGAGAGGTTTTCTATGGGCCCTGCTGCGATCACCAAACAACAGCTTCCTGGGAGGTCACCCATCCTAGGATTACTCTCGTATGAGCATGCTTAACTGTAGGGTTATTTGCCAACTCTAGAGCCAATTGTGCTGAAAAGGCCTATGTGCAATATAAACTTTCCCTGCCTCTTGCAAGACCAGTATTTAGCACAACCACATATCATACTCTCCCACATGAACACAAAAGACCCTATTTGTAGTGATCCCAACTACCACATATATGTATTTTTATTGGTAATATTGTGGCAGCAGCTTTCCGAGAGATCACCTACCATGTGACTACTTTTAGATGAGCATGTTTAACTGAGAAGTTTTTTTTCAAAACTCAGTCAAGCGTACCTGTCATGCCTCACGATAATTTTAGGGTCATATCGTTACTTATACTCCATTCGGCCAACCACTATGGAATATTGGGTGTTACAATCTCACCCCTTTAGACTGGACCCATCCCGGCTCCGGGATATTTTCAAGCTCAGATATTCGACGTTCCCTGCACTTCATGAGACAAGCACATGGACCATCCACGTCCAGTGTACCTTCCTACCTTTGGAATTTCACCCATCATCGCTTTGGTACCATGCGTAATTGATACGTATGATATCTATACCTTGGTAACTATTATTATAAAAAGAAATTCAAAATAATAATAGACGAGAAACTTAGGAGAACATAGAACACAAGTAGTAATTCGAAGAAAATATCTTCTCTAGATTATGAACAAGAAAACGATTACAATTCTCTCTTTGTTATGCTCACAATCTTCTCTAAACAGTGGATCAACCTTAAACTGTCTGCTAGGTTTTCTGTGCCTAGAATCTGTGTAGGTGCGTCTATATCAAGAACACACTAACTAGATGTATTTAGTTATGAGCTACACATCCCTATTTATAGGTTTGGTTTGGTTTCCCAAACGTCTTAGGAATCTATTTCCTTTTGTAGGACTAATTCCCTTTCTAGGTATATACCTAAACTAAGAATACTGCTTAAAGCAATACTCCTTCCTAAACTAAGAATTTATCCTAAATAAGGAATCCTTCCTAATATAGGATTCTATCCTCTATTCGTCTTGAGGATCACTAGTTCCCAGGGAAAGGAAGATACACATTTATCATGCGCCCCCCTCAAGAACTTGAACTCCTGTGAAAGTTATATTTGTAGGTTAGGGAACTCGTGAGTTCCTTTCACCCTGCTGAACCATCCCTCCTTGCCTGGAACTTGACCTTGACATCTACTTATGAAAGTCTCATTCTCTTCCTTGCGTGTCTTTGTCGCTCTTCGCTCCATACTGCAATCTTCTTCGAGTGATTCTTCTCTATCAAACCACAAGTCTTCTACACGTGGCAAGATCATCTTGTCATCTCCGTCATCATCTAGTAATGGTGGTTCAAACATACTTAACCTTCTTAGGTATTCTTGTTGTTGTTTGGTAATGTATTCCAAACTAACTCTACTCGGCTTCTCGTCAAGAGAACGGATCACAAGGAGAATGAACTTTATACTAGCATTCACCAACCGTTTAGCCTGAGTGGCTGCAATCAAGCTTGCTCCCTCAAGAGGAGAGTCAATAGCTCGTATTACAAAAGTTTTCCCATCTTTGGTAAAGGTATACTTCTGCTCCCTTCTATGTAGAACCGCATCTCGATCCCACAAGTAAGGACTACCAAGTACAACTTGACAAACATCCAATGGAACCACGTCACATGTAACCTCGTCAATGTATGACTCATCAAAAGCAAACTTGAACGTGCACTGTTCTGTAACCTGTAGCCCACCTTCATTTTGAAGCCATCCTAAAGGGTATGGTTTTGGATGTTTGATAGTCTTCAATCCTAACTTCTGCACCAAAGAATGTGAAAGTAAATTCTTTTGACTTCCCGGGTCAATAACATCATCTATTAGTGTTGTCTTAACCTGCATCTTAACCTTGAAGAGTCGTTCTCTGGTATCATCTTTCGTAAGTTCTTCTACGACTCTGCCATTAGATAGACTTTTGATTAGGTTCTGTTAGTCCTTGGACTTCTTTTGGATCTTGTGCGACCAGTGTTGCCATCATGGCTTCTTTCTTATGCAACCCTTTTGGTTTTAGATTAGGATACTTCATCCAACACTTATCAACAACATGCCCTGTTTGTTTGCAATGTTTACAAACTAAACCTTCTTGATCATTAGACTTTCCTTTCTCTTTGCTCCTTTCATCTCCTTTAGCGACGAAACTTCCAGACTTTCCCTTGACGTTTCCCTCAACATCAGTTTTCTTCAGCCTGCCTTCGATAACATTAGATTTTATGCTTGCTTCGAGATAGTATCCACCGAAAACATCTTCAACTCCTTCTGTATATACTCATGGAGCCCTGAAATATACTTCATATAGATAGCATGATATTCCAAGTCTAAATCCAAAACCATACCTTGATTCTGAAATTCCATAGTATATTCCTGCACGGTTTGGTTGCAAGTCTGCTTCAAGTTGTACCACTTGAACCATCTCTCCTCAAGGTAGCCAACAGGATAAAACTGTTTCCTTATAATTGCCTTAAATCTTTTCCACAACAATACTATCTTACCTAGGTTTTGTCTTTGATAAGTTTTCCACCAGGTTAGAGCATGCTTTTGTAGCTTCAATGCCGCGAAAGCTATCTTTTCCTTTGAACCATATTCAAAGAAAGAGAAATACTTCTCTAGACGTTCAATCCAATCATCCAATTTTTCTACATCGACACTCCCATCGTAAAGTGGAATATCAACACGAAAATCAATTTTCAGATTCTTACCATGAGGTTTAGTTGTTGTAGGACCTTTAGGGAATTCGCTTTCCTCCTTTTCATCCTCATCTTCTTTCTCTTCTTCTTCTTCCGACTCGTCTTCTTCCGAATCATCTTTTTCCGAAGCTGCAGGTGAAGGTGTAACCTTTTTCTTCGTATCCTTCTTAGGTGTATGAGAACGAATACATTCACTCAATTCCTAAAGGATAACTTGAATAGACTTTGCAGCGTAGCCACCTTTTCTTCCATAGTTTGTGGTTCGCTTTCCTTAGGATCATCATCTGACTTTGTCATCCTTGATCCCCTTGTTGTCTTAACGTCTTCTAGCTTCTCAAGTACCTCACCAAGATTTATGTAGAGAGATCTAGTGAAAACCATAAACCGCAAAGATTTACCCTAGAAACTAACCTTGCTCGTGATGCCAACTTGATACGTATGATCTCTATACCTTGGTAACTATTACTGTAAATACGGAATTAAAAATAATAATAGACGAGAAATTTAGAAGAATACATAACACAAGTAGTAATTCGAAGAAAATATCTTCTCTAGATTATGAACAAGAAAACAATTACAATTCTCTCTTTGTTATGCTCACAATCTTCTCTAAACAATGGATCAACCTTAAACTGTTTGCTAGGTTTTCTGTGCCTAGAATCTATATAGGTGCGTCTATATCAAGAACACACTAACTAGATTTGTTTAGTTATGAGCTAAACATCCCTATTTATAGGCTTGGTTTGGTTTACCAAACATCTTAAGAATCTATTTCCTTTTATAGGACTAATTCCCTTTCTAGGTATATTACCTAAACTAAGAATACTGCTCAAAGCAATACTACTTCCTAAACTAAGAATTTATCTTAAGCAAGGAATCCTTCCTAATATAGGATTTTATCCTCAATTCGTCTTGAGGATCACTAGTTCCCAGGGAAATGAAGATATACATGTATCAGTAATGACCCAAATCTTCACCGATAGTGTCCCCACTTATCAATTGTGGTCATCCAACATTGTGCGATATTTGACAGGCACCGCTAGGGTCATCCAACATAAGCTTCTCATGAGACCACCATCCCTGGATTATTCCTTCCTGAGCACGCTTAGCTATAATGATTTTTGCCAACTATGGAGCCAATTTGTTAAAGCGAATTTTGTATAATTTTAAGGTACAATTGTTGCCAAATATTGGATGTTACAACCCATTTAAATCCCTGACTCCGGATATACAAGTCAGGTCTTCGACGTTTACTGTCCATCGTGAGAAAACCACTCGGCCTAACCTTTCAAAAGTATATTTCCACCCTCGTTTTGTGATCGTCCTCCTCCCTGATACGTATAATTTAAAATATCCCGAACCTCCGTCAATACTGTCACCACCTAGCCACTGTGGTTATCCAAGAATAAGATATTTTCAATGGACACCACTACGGTTACCCACCAATATCTTCCCAAGAGGTCACCATCCCTAAGACCATGTAACTCTATGGTCGACCACATGTTTTAACATATTAGAGGTCCGCTGTTTGAATATTGATAACCTCGATTTTGAATGTAAGGTTCGTCGAATGAAATATATGTAATAGTTTGTGCTTTTCATAACGAGGCCTTTTGAGCATAATTGCCTCCAGAGTTGGCAGAAAAATCTGTAGTTAATCGTTCTCGAGCGAGAGTAATCCAGGGATGGGTGACCTCTTAGGAAGCTACGGGCAGACCGCAACGGTGCCTGCTAAAACTTCTACACTGTTATATGAACACAATGGTTAAGTAGATACATTATCCTTGGAGGGTATGTTCATTACAAATGGTACCAGAGCCAACGACGGGTCACCTTTGAGGGTGAGAGAATACGCTAGATTGATTATGTCAGCTACTAAGCAATGAACGTAGGAGATCTTGGAGAATATTTTCCGGAGACGAGGATGGTTGGAATATAAGGTTGTGCTATTGGAATACCCAGATTCAGAAATGGGACATTATCGGTGGAGGGTGGATTCGTTACAAATGGTATCAGAGCCATCGACAGATTACCTTTCGAGGGTGAAAAGTATGATGCACAAGGTGGAACAGGTACTGGTCTCATGAGAGACCGGGGACTTTAAAGATTTGAACTTGATTCGGAGCCGAAAACGTCTCCAATGTAAGATGGTGGTAAATCATGTAATAATATGATACAAAATAAAAAATACTATTGAACCACCCATGCCATTTATAGTATTTACATTTCCTGTGCTGAATAATAATATTGAACTTCACACACTACTTAATTTAGCAAGGAGCTGCGGGGAAACTACATGTAACACCCCAAAATCCAGCTACTTAGAATTATAAAAGGTTGATTTAAAACATTAGGCATTAAGATCTAAATATTCTAATTAAATATTAATTTAGAAGTTATAAACCAAGATTAACCTAGATCTAAACCCTCTATGTGACATATATATATGTAGTTACTATAGTACCTCTTGAATGATACACATATGATAATGAGTTGATTTCAAAATATAATTACAATCGAAAAACAAACATTATGAAAATCGACGAACAAAATCTATTCCTGTAAGATTTCAAACTTGAACTATCATGGCCACAGTCTCTGAATCTAAAAATGGGAATTGAGTAAGCACATCATCCACAAAGGAGTGCTCAGTCGGAACAAATACAACTTTCAATAAATCACTAACATGCTTCACAATACTACTAAATTAAAAAGATTCATCACATTTTACACTTAACACACATCAGATGATCACTCTAACCCATCTCCTTAGATATTGCGTTCCATATTGCAATATCTAGGAAAGACCACCACCAGATGATCTATAGAAGTATCGTTAGAACAACCTAAACATATGTTACCCCAAACTCTCCCTACTCATTGGAGAAGACAATGATAAGAGAACTCCAGTATTTAATGATAATATCATCCACACAAAATTCCATACATCCCAATATTCAGGAACCACCATCAAAATCTAGAATTAATAATAAGTTGTGATTACTATAATCGTCCTCCGCATAGCAATCTCATAATCATCCCTATCCCTTTATAAAACCAAAATTTCTTCTGAAGAAACGTTAGAATAAACCAGTCTTTTTAAAATCACATTCTCGTAAAGTGCATTGACAAATCGTGGTTTAGAAATCACTATTAAGACCAACAATATTTTTTTATTCTACTTCACACTATATTCCTTTTTGGACTTCTTGAGATACTATTTCATGTATCTGGATAGATAGTTGTAAATAAATTTAATTGTAAATCCATTTATTTGATGTTAGAATCATCGTAATAGAAGGCGGAAGATGTATAATTGCACGAATATATGGAGGCTAATGTTATAGATTTCTTTAACTAAATACGTTTTTTCGTCCATGAATATAAAGGAAATGAGACCAAAGATTGAGGCGAAACATGTAACTGTCATAGAATCAGGCACATCAATTAAACCAACCTGTTGTATGGAGGATGCCACAACCACATTATTTCCTTTTCATATATTTATGCATCAATTTAGTGTTACATCTGTTCTGTTGAAAATGACACTTCATTGACTGATACGTTTGGCATGTCAAGTGACTGAGTTGGCTGTGGTTCTTCCCCTTTTTTGGTTTTCATCTTGAAATATCATTTCTGTTACTCATAATGGAGAATAACATTCTTATTTCCGTTTTTATAAAGTCACTTTCAAATTGTAGTGCTTATTCTCAGGGTGCAGAGCAGCTTTCGGATGTGGGGAGTTTGGTTGGAGCCATACAGTTGCAATTTAACTATTTCAGGTGGAAACGGAAAGCGACAATTTGGGCTTCAGTTCTCTATGACCGCTTTGTTGATATATATCCCGACTTGGATTTGATAGTAAGTATTTCCTTCTAGAATTACTAAGTTTTATTGATGGACTAATGCAGATCTATACAGAGATATAATAATATAGTAACATGTCATAGGAACTAGGAAGACATCTCAGTAAAAACATATCAGTTGTGATGGTGTGCATTTTCAAATGATAATGAGAAAATTTTAAGATTTTATGTTGGTTACTGAACTAAAACTAAATAAGTCGCGAGAATATTTTTTCCGAAATAATGGAGACAACTATGTATGTGGTAGTTTTCGCCAACAATGTTGAGATCCCATTGCAACCTTTTCTTTTCTTCAGCTATTTAATATGAAGATGATCGCTACTGCTTGAATTGTGATGCCAAAAGAAATTTGCAGACTGTCAACGGGTCGTGTTCAAGTCTCCAAGTCAATCAAGCGCTCCGCTTCCTTGTTGGTGCTAATTCAATCTTCACCAGCGAAAAACGTTTGGAAACTTCATACTTAGAGTTCATTTGATAAATTATACTATTTATAGATGCAAGTTATTGCAAATTCTCAGTTTCCGTAGAAACTTGGAAGCCTAGCTCTTTTTCCCTTTTTTCTTGCAACTTCTGAACATTTCTGCTGATAAAAAAAACACCTTTCATTGCATGAAATATTGTACACCACTAATTTTATTCTGTCAAGTAAAGACTTTTATGTATATATATATATTTTTGACCAAAATGGAAGATAAGCATCGAAAGAAAACTATGGTTTATCGGCGTGCAATGCACGTGCATTCTACTTGTCACTATTAAGACCAACAATCAAGCATAATATGCATATGACCAATCTCCCTAGATAACATAATTTGTAAATATAATATTAAGTTCCCTTATGCACCTATATAATAGTTCTCTTCTGCACCTATGAAATGATATTGAATTCCCTTCAACACCACTAACAAAATAAATATAAATTTACCATAAAAAGTAATAATATTGTCACGACATTCCGTGGATATTCAGTTAGTATTGCATGCCCTTCCGCACATATAAATTATATTGTGTGCCCTTTCACACCTATAAACTCTTAGCGAGGATCTGTGAGGAACATATCCACTTCTCACAGGGAGAGAAGACAACGCCATATCAGCAACATACCCAATCAATACACAAATATGCTCACATATAGTAAAGACACGATATGCTCTCAAATTAAAAGAAACTTAATGATTACAAGAAAGATATAGGTGTTCCTACCTGTTTTGATGGCAAACCACACCACCTTCAAGATTCTCGACCTACAAGTTCCTGCATTGACACAATTGATGTTATCAAACACTAATGTTGTCATTCTTGACATCAGCTCATCTATTATGTTCATTGCACCCGTTAATACAATCATCATCAGAAGTAGTTCACATACAACTCACATCAGGTTCTTCTCAATGTTCTTTCCAATATTCCACTACCTCTTTCACTATTAAATTTATACGGAAAGTTCTGTGTCCAAATTAATCATCGTAGAATTAGGAAAATTGGCCAGAGAGGTCACCGGGAACCACCTCAGGTCACCTGAAAAATTATCCAAGTCAGCGGTCAACTAACGCTATCAGTCCGTAGACGGTCAACTAATGGTCAAAAGAGCGATCAAAGTCAAGTGCAAGGTAAATTGAGTCAAACCTAATCAAAGTCATGTCAACAAGTCAAATGGTCATATTCAAAAGGATCAGTGAGTCTAGTCCGGTTAACTAAGTCGGCTCAGTCAGATAAGATGAGTCAGGATAATCATCCATATGAGAGGGATGACAAGGTGAATGACATTGCACATGCAGCAATTCTTGTTGCACCATAGTGGAGCGTCATTCCCCCTTGCTACACCACTCTGGCGCAACATCCTCACTCTGCCCATAAGTTGCAGCTGTAGCACCAGTAGTACCATCACTATTCATATAATGTCTGCTTTGAGTTATTGCACATAATTCAGGGACCCTCATCCATGACAACTCTACAATTGTTCCCATCTTTATTTCAATTAGTAATATTAATTAGAACAATTAAGTTATATGAAAACTGGTGATGCAATAAGCTAGAACATGTTGATATGCCGATATACTAACCTTCTCCGCACGTCTAACTCCATGAAGATATTGGTTAACATATCTAAGAACTCTAACATACTCCTAATCATCAGCTGAATATTGTAGTTGAATCCATCAGCCAATTCTTTCCAAAGAAGGTGATCAATATTGCTATCTAACTCGACCAAGAATTCTTTGATTCTTTCCAAAACATTGGATATCGTTCATTAAATTGCTTAATAAAGTCTAGAACAAACACTTTAACAAGCATTACATCATCCCATGATGTAATGATTGGCATTTTAAAAATTAGTTTAAGAACTTGTTTGGGGTTGGTTTCTTTACACAGGCCTATGAGCCAATGACTAGTTATTTCAAAAAAAAAAACTGTCTGTTGCTCACATCGGCATGCTCAAAAGATGACCAAATTTTTTGCTTAACGTCAAGATAGAATTGGAATATAGCTATTGAAGATTTATTTTATGTTGACTGCGGAACCAAATATCAACATTGTCTCGACCATGTCGACTGTTTCCTGGTAATGTACGGAGATCGGATATCCGCATAGATAAAATATAAATACAGAGTCAACATTGTCTTCATCATTCCTTTATGCCGATTGTAAATCTGTTATTTTATTTCCCTTGCGAATCAAACCAAAAAAGTGACATTTAACATGATCAGAGTACTTGTGTGGCTCTTAAGATGATCTTAATTAATATGTCATTCCCAATAAATCTCTCAAAATCATTCTTCTTCCTTTTCTAGCTAGCTATTCTATACCTAACACTTAAAAACAAAAATAATCAAAATTACTCGACATGTTAACTTTAATATTAACTTGTTTTTTTCCAACTAACTAATCTAACTTACAACTAATCAATTTACAACTAACTAATCAAGGGTAAGTCAGCATTAACTAAACTATTTGGATAAGGTGCTCTTTAAATTTGTGGGGTATCCCCAACGATAGTGCCAAAATTTAGGCCCACAATATAAGATTTGAGTCACTAGGGTTGTTAGAAAAAAGGAGAAATAAGAGAGAGGGTCACATGGTTTTAAAAATTAGGGCATCAGGGTTAAATAAAAATTACGAAAATTATTTCTGATCTGATTTTTCAAATCTTTGTTTCTCTCTGTCTGTGTATCCATGAAAATTAGTTGGAAAATTATGGCATTTTGTGAAAATTATGGCATCTTTAATTTTGATTAAGAAGGTGGGAAAATTATGGCATTTTGTGAAATGAAAAAGATTATGAGATATTCAATAAATGATGCTTCAACTTCTCCAAAACCTGCTGAAATTGCTGTACAGTTTTATGGAGGTAAAAATGTATTCCACTGTGTTATCACAAAAGAAGATTTCCCTCGATCGAAACATTCTTCGAAAAGGTCGTGGAGAGGATATACTAAAAATAATGATCAAATTAGGTTCAAATTGCGAATTTATAAATGTCAAACATGGTTTATCTAGTGATAACATCTCGGAAGATACTGGTGCTTGCCTCCAGAAGCTGTTAATGTGAAGCATATGATAAATAATGATCTTGGACGAAGTTTTCGACCTTATGACCATGGCGGAGACGATGTTAGTCTACGTCGTCATTTCCGTCCCTATGATCCCGGCAAGCGTATTTGTCTCTCTACGCTGAACTCGAGTTCAATTTACTTTCAAAAAGTGGGGCCTGATATAGGACATCCTACTCATAAGTTCTCTATTTCCTATTATAGTTTTTATTAAGATTTTTTTCCTGATTCTAGTTTATTTCTTAATTTAGGTTTTTTCTCCCCTAGTTTAGATGATTTCATTTTGTGAAAACTACTACTAAACCCATTTCTCAGATTTTTTTTCACCGTGAAACCCATGGGAGGAAAACTTCACGCCCCTCCCCAATTTCTGTGAGAAAATTTCTCCAAAACCCATAGTTTATAAAATTAGGTATCTTCGTTTTTTCTTCTTCGCGCATTGAACTTCTTCTTCAACTATTTTTCTTCTTCCTCACAACTGTGACTTCCGATGAATAATACTGATAGACAGTATAATCACAGGCATATTGGAAACAGTAGATGGATGAAATCGAAAGTTAGGGTGTGAGGTGATGTTCTGAGATGATTCAGGATCTTTCTGTTGTTATTTCCGATAGATGTATGAATGAGTTTTGTTTAAATTAGGTATTATGATTGAAAAGATGGATCTGAGATGTGTTCTGAGATGAAGATAGGGTTTAAAGTTGTTTCAATCAAGTAGAACATGAAGAAGAGTTGGTATGAGATTTAGAAAACATAGGGAATAATAATGAAGCTCATTTGAGTTGGGATGACGAACAGATCGATTTTGATGTTGTTGTAATGATGATTTGAGAATCAATGATACAAATTTGGGATTTCTGGTTGTGAAAATGATTATGAAATCAATGAGAAATTGGAGAAAGGTAATTAATGGTCCTAGTGGGTGTATGGATGTATATGTGGTACCTTGAATTTTGGAAGATGGATGCTGTTATGGCCAAGAGGAGTTCAAAGACAAGAAAACGAAGAAGAAGAAGATGATATTGTTATGACTGCATAACATGTCATGTAGTCAATAAAATGTCTGCAAGCCGAGAAAATGGATGCATAATGCATTATCTGACATCTTCTTTATTAGTTGTGAAATTGAAAATTGTTGCATAATCTTTTATGCATCAAGAAAATGGATGCATAACCTGATATGCATCAGTAAATATGGCTGCATAATGCATTATGTATCAATTTTTTTCTTTCTGTACGCACTAAAATCAATCAAAACAATTGCTACATAACTTGTTATAGATACATAACTTGTTATGCAGGCGAGAAAATGGTTGCATAATTCGTTATGCGTCTTTTTCTTTTTGTTGGCATCAAGCATATACAACATTTCAGTGGTTGCATAACCAAAATAATATATGCATGAACAAAAATATAGTTGTGTAACGTGTTCTACATCTTTTGTGGTGTATGCATATTGTGTTATGCATCTTTTTTGGAGGCTGCATAACGAACATGTAGTCAATTTTCGAAATTTTTGCCTTAAATGGTGATCACCTCCGATTTTTTCGTGAAAAACAAAACTTTAATATTATTGTTTGTACTCGTTGTGTAGATCTCTTTAGAAGCTTTCCAACAAGATAAAGTTTGTAAAACTCCAAAAACGGATTTTTAAACGTGTTATATTCTAGTTGGCTTGCCAATTATATCTCTGAAAAATTAGGATGCATAACGAGTTATGCCGACATTTTTCATAATTTCATATAATTATGGTTCACTTAACCCAAAAATAATTTGGTCCTGACAATAAAACTATTTTTTCTTTTTGTGGACCTTAGCTTAATTTTCCTTCTCATTTTCCCAGATCAAATAATCTCTGGTCTTAATGAAGCCTATATAAGAAACCGTCCGGAATACGGAATTGGCCCGATGAAATCCCCGGATTTGGGTTAATTTGCTAACTGGGACTCCGAGAAGAATAACTTCAAGTCATAGTGCCCAAATTTAGGCCCACAATATACGTTTTGGGTCACTAGGGTTGTCATTCATTTATGTGTTTGAAAAAGAGAAAGAAGAGAGAGAGAGCCACAGAGTTTGTAAAAATTGGGGCATTAGGGTTAGAGAAAAATTGGGCAAATTCATTCTGATTTGATTTGATAATTTGCTGTTTTCATATCTCTGTTTCTCTATCTGTGTATCAATGAAAAAGGGTGATTTTTAATTTGGATCAACAAGGTCAAAAAATTATGGAATTTTTCGAAAGGAAAAAGATGAGATCTTCAACAGACGATGCTTCAACTTCTTCAAAACCTGCTGAAATTCCCGCACAGATTCATCGAGGTAAGAATGTTTTTCAATTATTAGCACAAAGGGAGATTAACCCTCGATCGAAACATTCATCGAAAAGGCTCTGGGTAGGAGATACTAGAAATTATGATGAAATTGGGTTAAATTGTGAATTCATGGATGCCAAACATGGTTTAGCTTCATGGGCAGAGGCAGAATCATTAAAACATATATCTGCAAAATATTGTCCTTTGGTACCTCCTCCAAGGTCGACCATAGCAGCAGCTTTTAGTCCTGATGGTAAAACGCTTGCATCTACCCATGGGGATCATACAGTCAAGATAATTGATTATCAGTCTGGGAATTGTTTGAAGGTGTTGAGCGGTCACCGAAGAACGCCGTGGGTGGTGAGGTTTCATCCAGTGAATCCAAAGGTACTTGCAAGTGGAAGCTTGGATCATGAGGTTCGCTTGTGGGATGCAAGTACTGCAGAGTGTTTAGGTTCGCGTAATTTTTCGCGCCCGATTGCGTCTATTGCTTTCCATGCTGATGGCGAGCTGCTGGCTGTAGCTTCAGGTCACAAGTTGCACATATGGCGCTATGATAGGAGAGGTGAGGGATCTCAACCAGTTATTGTATTGAAGACAAGGCGGTCGCTTCGGGCTGTGCATTTTCACCCGAATGCTGCTCCATTACTTTTAACTGCGGAGGTCAGTGATCTGGACTCTTCAGATTCTCCAATGTCACTGGCAACATCTCTGGAGGAAGGAAGAACATCTTCGCAGCATGGGAATGGATCTTTTGGTTTTATTAATTTGCAGCAAATGGTTGACTCTTCTGCTTCATTGCAGCCTCAAATAGATGTGAATACAGGGACTGGGGATGACTATTTGGTGGCTCCCATGGATGAATCTCCGATGATACCTTCAAGCTCGTATAATGCACCGGAAGACTCGTCAAGCAATAATTTGTCAAGTGAGATGGAATCTGCAGTCCCTGACTCTGACGCTATGGAATTGGAGACCACTGAAGGGCAGCCTATAGGTAATGCTCATCAAAATAACTCTCCCGTCTTAGATTTGTCACATGGTAGAAACGTAGTCCAAACTTCCACTGGGCAATCTAGGGAAAACTTGGAACTCGCACCTGGAATCTATCTTTCAAACCCAGCTGGGCTACATATGCTTTCACAGAGTGGTGAAGTTGCGCAAATGCATCAGTTTTTTCCTTTTGGGGACTCCAGGTTTTGGGAGTTACCTTTCCTGCAAGGGTGGTTAATGGGCCAAAGCCAAGCTGGGTTACATCCTATGCTCTCTTTAAACGGTGCGCTCCATGAAAACTCGGCTGGATTTCTTCGTTCTATTGGGTCTTACAACTTGGCACCTAATTTGGCTACTCGTAATGTGGACCCATCAGTATTAACTGATGTCAATCATCCTCGAATAGGTGGACGATCGAGTCTACACAATCGTTCATTGGGTTTTCGTGCTGGGGCATTATCTGGGTCTGGAGAAGGTGCCCCTTTCATTAATATCAGAAGCAACGAAATTGGTCCTCAATCGGCGGTTGCTGGGACTGAGACTGCACTTGCGACATCACTGGCTGCAGCTGTTGCTTCTGCCGAGTTACCTTGCACTGTGAAGCTTAGAATTTGGGCACATGATATCAAAGATCCTTGTGCAGTACTTGATGCAGGGAAATGTCGCTTAATTATACCACATGTTGTTCTTTGTAGTGAAATGGGTGCCCACTTTTCACCTTGTGGGAGGTTTTTAGCAGCATGTGTCGCATGTACGCTTCCTCAGATGGAAACTGGATTGCAATCGCACATGAACCATGAATCTGGCGCCTCAACATCCCCTACAAGACACCCAATTTCAGCTCATCAAGTTATGTACGAGCTTCGGATATATTCCCTAGAGGAAGCAACCTTCGGTCAGGTGCTTGCATCATGCGCAATAAGAGCCGCTCATTGTTTGACTTCAATTCAGTTCTCTCCAACATCAGATCACATATTGCTGGCCTATGGTAGAAGGCATGGCTCACTTCTTAGAAGCCTTGTCATTGATGCAGAGACAACAATGCCTATCTATACAATTTTAGAGGTATATAGAATATCAGATATGAAGCTTGTGAGACTACTTCCAAGTGCAGAAGATGAAGTTAATGTAGCATGCTTTCATCCTTTGGTTGGAGGAGGTCTTGTTTACGGAACAAAGGAAGGGAAACTTAGGATCCTTCAATGTGATAGTTCTTCTGGTACAAATTGTACAGGACCAAATTTTCTCCTTGAAGAGAACATGCTTGAGGTCCCAACACATACAATTTAGAAGGCTAAGCGTTGGTGTCGGCTTCTTTTTTTGTGGGAGGTCAATGCTCTTCTTGATCGGAACACAGGGAATGCAGGTTGAACAAATATTATTTGGCATAGGCGTGAATCAAGAACAAGTACGACATCACCCCTGCTCGTGTTGTTTCAGTAGTTGCACTTTGTAAACTGTAACATATTATAGTGTTTCAAGGTTAAAATTGCTTTTCCCACTGAAGATCTTTTTAACTGTCAAATCTCAATTAGATTAGATTTTTCTTTTTTGTTCAATGGGGTGTACTTTCTCTTTGTAGGAAAAATGAGAGGGACTATGGGTGATATTTTGCACTTGCCTTGTTGGAATCCCTTGAGCTTCTTTCTCCTCTTTTCATACCTGTTTGTAATTTTGTTTGAGATGAAACACAAGATGATTGTATTTGTTGTGAAAAATGTCAAATGTAATCTTTAGAGGAGAAGGGTAAAAGCTATGAATTAATGTAATGGAAGTTTGTCAACTGAAATGCAATCATATTTTCAGATGTGTGTACCAGTATCCATCACAAGAAGTAGCCTCCTGACACTTCAACTGAAATGCCTTGGTTCATCAATGCTAATACCAGTATTCAGAAAATCCTATCCTACGCTAATACTCGCTGTTAACAAAACGAGCTAACATAGTGATAACTTGTTCATTTTTCGAGCTTGGAAATCACTGAATTGGTGAAGAACTATTATTTTGGGCATACCAAAATCTTTTAAAGCATACTCAATAAAGACAAAAAGGTTGTGAAATAGCAAAATCAGATATCCCCTTAACCCAAATTTTTTTAAATGGCAAATCTACCCTTTACGTATTAGTGTTAGTAATCTGGATTAGTGATTAAGATATTTTCAGAGTTATAAAGGTTGTTTAGATGAAAATTTTGTGGGAAAAAAAATCAAAGTTTTGGTTAAGAAGGAGAGAAAGAGAAGGAGAAAGTGAGAAAATTTTATTCTTGATTCAATGGAGGATGAGGAGGGTCATAATTCATATAAAAAACCTAGGAAAATACATATCAACTACAACAATGATTCCCAAATGGCTGATTTCTTAGATTATGAGAATGATTTTACACAAACTCAAACTCAAGATGATGATTTTTATGAGCCAAATCCAGATGATGAGCACATATATGAGGAACCAAATGCTTCTAATACACAGGTACACTTCTATCTTATGCTCAATCTCACTTCTATAACTACAAATTATCAAAAGTTTGGATTTTTTTCTTCATGGTTCGGCGAACCAGGTTTAGGTTCGGCTGACATCTATGAGCCGAATCAACCAAATGATGAACGGTTCGGCTCACTGAATCTGTTTACAGCATGCGCCGAACCTATATTTTTCAATTCTCACCATTTTATTACACACTAGTTCGGCTTATATGAAAGTTTCATAGTAAGCCGAACAACATCCGACATAGCCCGGAATACGAAAATTAGTGGTTCGGATTATATTGATAATAGCATATAAGCCGAAACCTCTAAATGTTTAAGGTTCGGCACATAATTTTATTATCGTATGAGCCGAACATAAATTTGTTAATTTTTGGGTTAAGATATTGAGTGTGGTTCGGCACATATTTAGAATATCGTATAAGCCGAAACCTGTAAATGTTCATGATTCGGCACATAATATGATTGTCGAATGAGCCGAACCTTACTATTATAATTTTTTTCTAGTATTTAACCTTGTGATATTCTTTGTATATCGTGGTTGGACCCATGGAAAATCAACCTGATCCAGTAGACATGATTCACGAGGATACCAAGGATCACTTCCAAAATGATTTGGTATGTAAGAACTTTTTGAGCACCTTAATGTTGTCGGAATATTCTAAAGTTTTTCTTACAAATTATTTGTTTTGGAATCAACGTAGACATGGAAAACTAAACCCGAAGTTCTTAATTGGCTTGAGGAACATGCGATGAAGGTAAATTGTGTACTAGTTAAAGGACAACAAAGCCGATGGGATCGGTTTGAAATGATTTGTGAGCGTAGTGGAACCGGCGCTAGTAAGGTTAAAAAGGGTACCGTATATGTTGGGAAGACCGGGAGAAAGAATAGGACGAAGACGAAGAAAAGAAATTGCCCTTTCAAGATCGTTTTCAACCTCAAGAATAAGACCATGAAGAAAGAAGATCAATATAGGATAATGAATAAAGATATGGATTGTCGTCATAACCACCCACGTCTCAAAGACCTTCATGGACATGCGAAAGTAGCGTGACTCAAACCCGACGAGATGCTAGAAGTGGATAAAATGACACGAGCACGTTTGCCACCTTTAGGATTCTTAGCAAATTGAAGGCGGACAACAAGAATAACAAGTCGACTATGCAAACTATCTACAATGCAAGACAAAAGATTAGAAGACTCAATTTTCAAGGTAGGATGGTGATGCAACAAGTAATGTGGTTAGGGGTGAAGAATAACTACGCTTTCCAAAAGAAGTTGGATGACTTCGGTCAAGTCACACACCTTTTCCTTACCCACCCGGAATGCAACCAATTGTCTCTATGCTTCCAGCAAGTTATTATATTGGATTGCACGTACAAGACTAATAAATATGAGATGTCGTTGATGAACATTGTAGGGCAGACTTCGACAAAGGCACCGTTCACCGTAGCATATCTATTTCCGTGTTGAAGGCTTCATGAATTTTAACCAAGTAGTACATACTCATCAGACCATTTACTCGTCGTTCTTCACCCTTCTTTGGATAGTATGCTACATAATTAGTGCAAAGAGATAAATCTTCTTCTAAAGTAAACTTAGAAGTTGGGGGTGCCATTTTTTGAGCATATGTGGTTAAGAATATGAAAAAACATGTAGGTATATATAGAATATAATTTTACAACGGCTACATCTTTCAGAAAAAGAGTCGTTCCTAGATTTTTGTGAAAAAATGTAAAAGTTCGGCTTATAGAAATTTTAGAACATAAGCCGAACCTATATAAGTAACGGCTATTTTTAAAATATTTTGAAATTTTTTACAGATTCGGGTCACCATATTGGTGAGATTTAAGCCGAACTATATACTGGATTACACCAATAATGATTTTTAAGGCTCGGCTTATAACTCAAATTATAGAAAAAGCCGAACCTGAAGGACAAATATTGAAAGACTTGACTATATCTTTGGAAGTAGACTTGTTGGTGATCTTGATTGGCTTCGCCTTCCCCTTATCATCTATCTTTTGCCTTGTCTTATTGATAATAAAGGGATGGGAAATTTGGTTATACCAATCCATATAGCCCGGATCCTCTTCACATGGATCATCAAGTAAAGGTGTTAACTTGGACGCATCTAATGTGTGATTGTCTAAATTATTCCAAAACTCAACGGTGGGATCAGGATCATACTTTGGTTCCCAAGATGAAGTGGTGCTTTTAGTTCCCTTACCACTCTTTGGTAACAACCTGAATTTCTCGTCAAACAAAGGAACCTTTTGGACGCATCCTAATTGACGGAGTACTCGCCTAGGATCGTATATAACATAACCACCGGGATACCACAATGGCCCATGATACATACTTACCGGCATATCCTCATCTTCAACAACTTCATCTTCTTTCTCATATGGTTGAAAAGTGACATCATCAACACCAAGACGGTCTAACGTCTCTCTCAAACTTTCCACCAACTTCTTTTTGATCCTTTTCTTGGAGTCCTCGTACGCGTACTGTGCTGCAGTTGGCTCTGTATCAACATAATCGACATCTTTCTCAAATACTTTGGCCAAGTTCAAAATTGGGAAATGGGCATATATCCACACCTACATCCAATGAACCACATTAAAAAATCAAAGGAATTGAATTGATAGAAACAAGTTTTACTTGGAAGCATCAAAGTAAGAATAAAGTTTGCAAACTCAGAGAACTGTTCGGCTTATATGGAGCAAGTATTATAAGCCGAACCAAGTAAGTAAAAAGTTCGGCTTAAAAGATCTTATGGTTATAAGTCGAACCATACTCTGAACTCCCAAAAGTTACCTGGAGAAAAGTGAAGTTCCCTCCGATGTTTGTACTTGTCAACCTAGACGCGGTGGCAAGTTGGTCCAGCAGGTAAGCGAGCGTAGCCGTTCCCCAAGCAAGCTTGTTACAAGTTTCAAGATTGTTTACCAATTGGAGATAATTAGCATTTACCTTGTTTCCGGTAGTATCAGGAAAGATGTCTCTACCAAGAGTATAAAGCAAGTAGGCAGTTCCGGTTTGCTTCACTTTGACGGGATCCATTATCAACAAACCTTGTGTTACTCTTTCCTTTGTGTTCTCAAACTCCTTTTTCAAGTTAGTAAACTTGATCTTCTTATTCTTCTTATTTCTGCCACCTAGTATGCAAACGGTATCGACATCTTTAACTGATCGAAAAAACTCCAACTCAGTTTTGTGTGAACCCCAACCAAGGCATTCCCGGTACAAACTGTAGAGTTCATCCCAACTCATGTCATAAAAATCAGCATCCACACTTCTACCCCTTGCTTTAAGGCCTGTAATCTTAATAGCCTCATCAGGAGTGATTGCCATCTCTCCAAAAGGTAATTGAAATGTGTAAGTTTCTAGACAGAATCTCTCAGTAAAGGAAGAGGCCGACACACTATCATATTCCTTATGTCCATAATTGATGATAGGCCATAAAGCACTGCGTTGTACGTAATCAATCACCTCAGGAACCTCTTCATCAAGACTCCATTCCGCTGCCCTCTGGTGTCTCAATACTCGGACCGCACGGTTGTGATCAGGAGTCTCATAAATTTTCTTCGCCCAAGAATCGACATAACCAATCAACATATTTCCTCCATCTTCCAGAAGACCATGAGGCAAAACCATCTGATCGAGGTGTAATTACGTCATCTTCATCAGGAATGTGTAAACCAATGATCCGTCGATCATCATCGTCCTTCTCTTTCTCTGGTTCTGCCACCTTCTTACCTTTCTTGTATTTCTTGGGTTTTTCTTGGGGTTGTGTTTCTTGATGAACTTCTTCATGTTCTTCTTGATTATCATCAACTTCTTCTTGTCTTCCAACTCTTCCTTGTTCAGCTTCTTCTTCTAAAATGTCTCCTCTACCTCCCGCTCCCAATCATTTCTTACCTCCTCCTCGAGGATCGGGAGTTTTAGAAGTAGAAGGTGTTACCTCCATCTTCTTCCTCTTATTAGATGCATTAGGCCTGACACAAGTATGAAAGTTATAAGTATGCTTTGAACAACAAAGGGATACAAATTATATGAAATATAGATTTGAAAAGCCAAAAACTTGTCAACAAATAAGAAAGCTAGACTTACCCGAAATAACACATATGAGCCGAATCATGTCTTGAAATTTTTATTAGCTTACACAGAGAGTGGATCGGCTCATACCACATAACAATTATAAGCCGATCCTATATATTCGGCTCACAACCGATACCGTCGAATAAGCCGAGTCTATGATTATGAACTCAAACATGTATTCGGCGCAACATGATATCATATAAATAAGCCGATCCTATACACTTGTAAAATTTATGGAATTTTAACAATGATATTCGGCGCAACCCTAATACTATCAAATAAGCCGAATCTAGACTTATGAATTGAAACATTTAAGCCGATCCTACACATGAATCGGCTCAACCCTAATACTATAAATAAGCCGATCCTACACATGAAGAATCATGAATTTCAAACAACATTAATCGGCACAAAAATAATACAACCATACAAGCCGATCCTAAGCACATGAAAAAATTCTGAAATTCAAACAACATTTATTCGGCACAAAACTAATACTACCATACAAGCCAATCCTACGCACATGCAAAATTTCTGAAATTCACAAAACATATTCGGCACAAAACTAACACCATCGAATAAGCCGATCCTAAATATAAGTCTTTGTGTCATTAATTTTGGCTCAAAACTTATTTCAGATTTACGCCGAGCCGTTCATATGCACTTTCAGGGTTCAGTTTCAAGAACAGCTCGACGCACATCTAAGATTTGTTTTGCGCCGAACTATACACTGTCACCGCCGCAGAAACATGATTTTGACGAATTAAATCGACCAAACCAATCTAAAACATCAAATACGAGATGGGTTTGTAGAATTAACCTTCTTATTCTCATTTTCGGAGTTGGTTCTTCTTCAATCTCTTCTTCCGGTTGATTTTGTGGTTGATTTTGAGTTTGTTCTTCACTCTCTAAATCTTCTTCTTCGTCAATAGGTTGTTCAATCGATCGATTTGAACGAGATAATGGCTTACGACGACCCATTATATAGATGAGTTTAATCGTCGACTAAATTTTCACGAATCAACGATTAAATTTCCGCGATGATACGATGAAAAAAAAGGAAGAAGAAGAAGGGTTAGGTTGTTGTGGAGGAGGAAGAAGAAGGGGTTATGAAACTGATAGGTTTATTGATTATAGGTTTTTGTATTAGGGTTAGGGATAGATTAGTAATTTAAATGATTTAAGGGCATATAGGTAATTGAACCACCCCCATAGGGTACTCCTTATAAGGTCACCCAAGTTAGGACTAGTGCTTTGTATGCCTAGGAAGATTTTGGTATGCCCAAAATCAGGGTTCTTAGAGAATTCAGATAAAACTCGAGGGGAATTTCCATTTCACATGACCCAGAAGACCATTAGGCCCATAACTATATTCTATAAACAATAGTAAATTACAGCATAAAAGTTAGCCCTGGGCTTTATCTTCCGCTTATTCCAATTAAGGTTGAAAAAATTTCTATCAAGAGGTGGAAGAAATAAATTTGTTTGGAACCCTGTTTTAGGGCATACCTAAAATTTTTAGGGCACACAAACCAATAATCCCATCTAAGGTGTCCTTATAAGGGGCATCCCTTGGGTAGTTAAATTACTTATATATCCTCCAACTCTTATCGTTAATATAAAAACCTAAAATCAGTTTTAAGAAAATCAAAATCAGTTTTTGTACCACTTCTTCATCTTCTCTAGCCGAACCCTTCCTCTCCCTCGCGAGAATTTTTTTTCATCGCCGTGAATAATTTTAGATTCACGAAAATTTGATCGTCGATTAAACTCAACTATATAATGGGTCATACAAAGAAAAAGGAAACTGGTAGGCGTTCAAAATCGTCTTCAAATCCCTCAATTGAAGAAGAAGAACCAATTGAACCTGAAATTGAACCACAAAATTAACCAATCGAAGCGCTAACTCCTGAAATGAGGATAAGAAAGTAAGTTCTACAAAACCAATCTCTTATTTGATGTTTTTAATCGATTCAATATGCTAAATTCCAAATAACTTAGGGTTTTATACGGTTACAGAACAGGGTTCGGCGCATAATCTAGGTGCGTTTTGAGCCGAACTGTTCTTCAAAATTTCAATCTGGAAGTGTATATGAACAGTTCGGCTTGAAATAGTATACCAAATATACGCCGAACCTAGTCACAGTTAGGAGTTTCATTATAGGTTCAGCTTGTTATATAATATTGAATATAAGCCGAACCATGTTCTACTAGTTTGCAGTGTACTTATACTAGGTGTAGGTTCGGTGCATATTGGGTTTGTCGGGCTAGCCGAACCCTAACTTACTGTGTTCGGCTTGTTATGATATTTTCTATTATAAGCCAAACATATCACTGTGTTACAAGGTGTTCTTCTATTTATTGGGTTCGTCTCATAATAGGTGTTGCGGGGTAGCCGATCCTAGATTTTAGTTAATTCACAAAATTTCAGTATGTTAATAAAGTTTTAAACTTGTTTTAGGAATAACGAAGTTAAAAAGAGGAGGAGGATGGAGGTTACACCTTCTACTTCTAAAACACCAGATCCCCGAAGAGGAGGTAACAAAAAATTGGGATCTGGAGGGAGAAGAGTTGACAAAGCCGCAACATTAGTAATTCGTGAACCACTTCCAGAGATACAAAGAGAAGAACACGAAGTTGATGGCGGTCATGTTAATGAAGAACCTCAACATCAACCAAAAGAGAAGCATGTTGTTGAACGCCGGGTTAAAGGTTTGCATATTCCTGATGAGAATAACGTAATCCCAGCTCGAGCTGATGATTTTCCCCATGGACTTTCGGAAGATGGAGGAAGGGTGTTTATCGGTTATGCCGAATCTTAGTAAAAGAGAATATATGAGACTCCTGATCACAACGATGCGGTCCGAGTATTGAGACACCAGAGGGCAACATAATTGAAATTGTCTTAAGAGGTTCCCGAGGTAATTACTAACGTACAATCCTGTGCTTTATGGCCTGTCATTAAATATGGACATAAGGAATATGATAGCGTGACGGCCTCCGCCTTCTCCGAGAGATTTTTTCCAGAGACTTATACGTTTCAACTACCCTTTGGGGAGATGACAATCACTCCCAATGACGCGAACAAGATTACAAGGCTTAATCATTCTCATAATCTAAGAAATCATCCATTTCCGGATCACTGTTGTAATTGATATGTATTTTCCTAGGTTTTTTAGATGAAGATTGACCCTCCTCATCCATTGAATCAAATACAAGCTTTTTTCTGATTTTCCCCTTCTCCTTCTCCAAAAAAACCTAACTTTTTTTTTCTTACTCAAATTTTTTATCTATACAAATTTATAACTAAATAATCTTAATCACTAATCACTAATCATTAATCACTAATCAGAATTTTTATAACTAATCATTAGTATTAACATTAATCTTAAAAGGGAAGATTTGCCATTACTAAAAATATTTGATTAAGGGATTATTGATTTTGGTATTTATAATCGTTTTTGTATTTATTCAGTATGCCCTGAAAGTTTTACGTATGCCCTAAAACAGGATTCTTCGTTTGACCACTACCAGCTAAACTTCTGCTTAGGCGGCAATTGCTGAATTCTAGGTTCAGCCTTTGGCTTTTTAGTGCAGACTACGAATGGTGGTGTACATTCAGATGGTGAAACTGCCACGAACAGAAATTTGTTGAAATTAAAAGAAAAATTGTTCTTTTAAAGAAATTTGGCTGTTTAAGGCTCAAAAAAAATCTGTTAAGCAGTTGTTTTTAGCTAATTAATTAATCTTAGCTACTAAATTCGTAAGCCTTATTACCTTGTGTTTTGATCCTAGTTAATGAGTCCATAAGAAAAACACTATGTTAAGTTTATCTATTTGTCGGATTTGTCAAACGTAATTTCTCAGTGTAACAGAGAGAACTTGATTTGAACTGTTAATTACCTTTTTTATCCTGGTAGAATTTATTTCTACACATTTTTACCCATATATCTTATACTATTATTAGCTTATAGTATCAAGCAGATCTAACTGCCATTTTGACTATGTCTGTCGGTAGAAATTGCATTTGTTGCGGAAGCAATACACATTTTATGAAAAAGTGTTTTAACAAAATTGGGTATTCGGATCGGTGGGTAACCCATAGAATTAAAAAAGTCGTAACTATGAATACTTCAATGATGCAGACAAGACCGACTATTTCTTGTGCAGTTGTTGACTCTCATTCTTTGATTAATCCGAACTTTTTTCCAAAGTCAAGCAATGTCGATGTTGCTTTACTTCCTATAAATTCTGAAAAAGATCATGGTTGGGTACTTGACTTCGGTGCTACTAATCACATGACATTTAAAGCATCTATCTTGAAATATGTATGTGCACCTGACTGCTCAACAGTTTATAATGCTAATGGAGTTCTATATCCGGTTATTGGAGCTGGGAGAGTTGATCTGAATTCTTCCTTGACTTTAGAACATACTCTGTTGATTCCTTTCTCTTTCTAATAATTTTTTGTTAGTATCACAAGTGACTGCACAATTAAATTGTGTAATATTAATATATTCGACCTTTTGTTTTCTTCAAGATGTTAGTAACGAGAAGATAATTGGGTGGGGTACTAAAAGAGGGGGTTGTATTACATAGATGATGTGTGTGAAGGACGGTCTTTGTCACCCAAGGGGTCTTCTCGTGCATATGAAGATCAAATTCTATTGTGGCATCACCGGTTTGGTCATGTTTCTTTTGGTTATTTGCAACACTTATTTCCAACTTTATTTTTAACCTGCAAACCTTCTGATTTTAGTTATGAAACTTGCATCTTAGCAAAGAGTCACCATACTACTTACCCTGATAACTTTAACAGAAGATTAGTTCCTTTTGCTTTGGTTCATTCTGATGTTTGGGGGCCTTGCCGGATTACGAGTAATTCAGGATTTCGTTGGTTTGTTCTGTTTGTCGATGATTGCACTCATGTGTCTTGGCTTTATTTGATGAAAAATAAAAGTGATGTAGATGATATTTTCAAATCTTTTCAAACACAATTTTCCACCACTCTAAAGGTCCTTCGTTCTGATAATGGTGGTGAATATGTTAATGAAGTTTTACAAGGTTATTTCCAGGAACATGGTTTAATTCATGATGCTACTTGTCCTTCTACGCCACAACAAAATGGTGTTGTAGAGAGGCAGAAAAGGAAATTACTTGAGATTACTAGAGCTTGTTTGATTGGAGAAAACATGAGGCCACATTTCTAGGAATAAGATATCACTATTG
Source organism: Papaver somniferum (assembly GCF_003573695.1). Classification (NCBI taxonomy): domain Eukaryota; kingdom Viridiplantae; phylum Streptophyta; class Magnoliopsida; order Ranunculales; family Papaveraceae; genus Papaver; species Papaver somniferum. Next base: position 145,583,439 of record NC_039359.1, read on the forward strand.
CAGTGTATCTTCTTAATCGTGTACCAACTAGTGTTTTGAAATTTCAAACACCCATGGATAAATTGGCTTCATTTGTGACAATTCTTTCTCATCTTAAACTCCCTCCGCGAGTGTATGGATGTACTGTTTATGTTCACATACAAAAACATTTGCGCAGCAAGCTGGACCCATGTTCTCTAAAGTTTGTTTTCATTGGTAATCATCCGTACCAAAAGGGTTATAAGTGTTATCATTCTTCTACTCGCAAATTTTATGTTAGTATGGATGTTACCTTCTCCGAGCACGAGAAATTTTATTCAACATATGAATCCAGTCCTCCTCTTCAGGGAGAGAGTCAAATTGAAGAATTGAATTGGATTGATTTATTTATTTCCAACTAATAGTGAGATAAATCTTCCACTAAGTAAAGAAATTTGAAGTAAAACTCCTGGTTCTACTGATATTGGTGCGATCACTATGACACCCACTGAAACAGTTCAAGAGGTAGAAACTCATATGATTGAAGACCCCATCCTTTCTTCACCAGCAGTACCTACAACAACCATTTATCCTCTTGCTGAAACTCCTGATCAGGTAAACCTAAATCCTTCGATTAATACTGACAATACTTGTGAGTTACTTGAAACTGATAAGTACCAATTGCCTCAAAGAAGTAATCGTGGAGTTCCACTAGATAGTTTTTCACCTGAAGCAATTAGGAAGGTGAAATACCCTATTTCAAACTACATGTCAACTCATAGATTGTCAGAAGATGGCAAGGAATTTGTCAGTCATATGGCAGATGTTACGATTCCCAAAAATGTACAAGAGTCTTTATCTAATCCGAAATGGGTTGGCGTTATGACAGAGGAAATGGTGGCACATAAGGAAAATGGTACGTGGGATATATGTTCATTACCCGAGGGGAAGAAAAAAGTTGGTTGCAGATGGGTGTATGCTATCAAACATAATCCATATGGCTCCATTGATAGGTAAAAATCAAGACTTGTAGCTAAAGTATTTACCCATACTCATGGTGTTCATTATCAAGAGAGATTTTTGATTATGTTGCAAAAATCAATACTATTCGAGTATTGTTGTCTTTGGCAGCCAATTTAGTCTGGCCTTTACAACAATATGATGTAAAAAAAAAGCTTTTTTACATGGTGATTTACAAGAAGAGGTCTTTATGTAATTACCTCTAGGTTACACTGCTCCGAACGATGCAAACGTGGTTTGTAAGCTAAACAAGTCCTTATATGGGTTGAAGCAGTCTCCCAGAGCTTGGTTTGGTAGATTTCGTCTGGCAATGAAAAAGTTTGGGTATACACAGAGTAATACTGATCATACTTTGTTCCTAAAAAGGGTAGATGACAAGGTAACCACGCTTATTATCTATGTAGATGATATGGTGGTACCAGGAAATGATCCTGAAGAGATGAGTAATCTGAAGTGTTATTTGTATTATGAGTTCGATATGAAGGATTTGGGTGGACTTAAGTACTTCTTGGGTATTGAAGTTAATCGATCCAGAAATGGAATTTTCTTGTGTCACCGAAAATATGTGATTGATTTATTGAAAGAAACTGGTATGCTTGGTTGTGAGCCAATTAGGTCTCCTATGGAACAGAATCATGGCCTTGAAGAATTTTTGATCAAATACCATCAGACAAAGGACAATACCATAGGTTAGTTGGTCACTTGATTTATCTTTATCATACAAGGCCAGATATTTCCTATGTTGTAAGCAGGTTTATGCATAATCCGGGTCAGCAGCACATGGATGCAGTCATCAGGATAATAAGATATTTGAAGTCCGCACCGGGCAGAGGTTTAATATTTGCAAAACATGGACATCTTGATGTATCAGGTTACACTGACTAAGAATGGAAGGTAAAGGTGATAGGAGAAGATCGACATCTGGGTATGGTTATGGTTAAAGAGGAAATTTAGTGACCTGTATTAGAGCATAGATCGGTCGACCTCGCATGCGTTGCTATCTCAAGCATGTTTGTCAATGTTAGTGATCAAAACTATAATTCTTGATTTCTATCCTACATAGCTAAGTCTCGGAATAGGATAGAAAAGTTTAGTTGAGCTCAAGGACTTGATGGCGATTCATCATACAACGACGAAGATCTATACAAGGAACCGTGGAACTTCATCAACAAAAAGATATGTGGAGACTTGAACTTATCTATCATTCAAAAGTCTAACTATTCTATCTCCTACTTCTTATGAGACAAAAGTCGTATGTTATATAGACTAGATCATACACATTTGACATTTCGAGTTGAGCATTCATTGGTATCTTTTATCTCGAAATCGTGTGTTGGTAAAGCGTTTCGCTTTGATCAAGTTTATCTTCACCTAGTGAAGAAAGTCATGAAAAGTTTCAATCACTTTGAGAATTGCTCTGACGTGAATCGGTCTGTGAATAACGGCTACATAGCGTCCTCTGAGAATGTATCAATGATTGAAATGAGAGTTTAGATTACATAAACATGTATTCCTTGAACCGAAGTTTTCGAACTTTGTTGATCAAGAGAAATCAGGAGGATTGTGGAATTGGCTTGCCAAGTCGCGAACCCATTCCGCAGACTCAGTCCACGAACTGTCGGAAGTTCTAGACCGAGAATTTATGCTGGATTTTCCAAAACTCGTTTGTGTGTTAAGTCCGCGAACTGGCGGAAGTTCTCTTTCCGAGAATTTCTGCTGAGTTCGGAAAACTCAACCGATTAACTTAAGTCCGCGAACTTGTTTGTGAACTTAAGAGGTTATGATCTAAAGATGTGCTCTGAACATGAAACATTAAATTACTAAGGAATGCTTTATGAAAACCGTGGCTATAATGTTCATGAGCCGATTCAATCGAATCGAATCATCTTTCTTTCAATTGTGTCTTGTGTAGTTACATAAGATCTCATAACAATTGAACAACTCTTTAACTAGTTCATTTGAGTCAATTGAACTAGTTATGGTGAAGAAGAACAAGGTTAATATGAAATGCTCATATGGTTAACCTTTTGGGTTACTATGTTGAACTAACATACAAGTACACGTTTGGGCATGGTTTTCACAAACCCAGTAAACGTCTACCAAAGTGTGTGTGACAAGCTAAGTTTTCGATCTAACGGTTGAGAAATATTAGCTTGAATCTAAATCAGGTTTTCATCTAACGGTGAATAAGGATTGCTTTGTAACTAAGGCAAAACCCTGATTTGAAGGCTATATAAAGGAGACATCTAGAATTGTGCAAAACTAATCCCCACACGTCTGTGTGCTACTAGTGCGCCCTCTAGGGTCGATCTCCATTAACATTTGATTTTCTTCTCTAAAATCAGGTTAACGACTTAAAGACTTCATTGGGATTGTGAAGCCAGACCGATACTACTTTTATCGTAGTTGTGTGATCTGATTTTGGATCTTCTATCGTACGAGTACAATCGATTGATTGACTTGAGATCGTGAGAATTCACCGATAGGCAAGATAAAGAAGTCACAAACATCTTCGTCTCACTGTTTGTGATTCCTCGACAAACCGCCTGTGTAGTCAGGAAGGATTGTAGAGAGGTGGTTGATTAATCTAAGCTGTTCTTCGGGAATATAAGACCGGATTATCAATTGGTTCCTGTTCACCTTGATTTTATATCAAAAGACGGAACAAAACCTAGGGTTTATCTGTGGGAGACAGATTTATCCTTTGATAAACTTTTCTGTGTAAAACAGATCTATTTATTATCAAGTTTGTGATTTTGGGTTGCAGCAAACCTTGGTTGTGGGTGAGATCAGCTAAGGGAATCAAGTGCGTAGTATCCTGCTGGGATCAGAGGCGTAGGAGTACAACTGTACCTTGGATAAGTGGGAGACTAATTGGGGTTCAACTATAGTCCAGTACGAAGTTAGTTTGCAGTAGGCTAGTGTCTGTAGTGGCTTAATACAATGTGTATTCAATCTGGACTAGGTCCCGGGGTTTTTCTGCATTTGCGGTTTCCTCTTTAACAAAATTTCTGGTGTCTGTGTTATTTCTTTTCCGCATTATATTTTATATAATTGAAATAATACAAGTTGTGCGTTCGTGATCATCAATTGGAAATCCAACCTTTGGTTGTTGATTGATATTGATTGATCCTTGGATATTGGTCTTTGGTACCGTCCAAGTTATCTCTCTTTGATAAATACTCGCAGATTTCTATTTGCTTGAGTAAAGATCAAATCGAGAGATTGAGATATAAACTCTTTGATATATCTTTTTATTGATTGAGTCTGACTGTCTAGTTGATTCTCATAAAAAGTATATTGGAGTTTTTCTATACAAATTGCTAAGAGAAATATTGGGTGGTGTTATTAGACCCCCGCTTTTTCAATTGGTATCAGAGCAGGCAAACACGTTTAAGACCTAACAAGTCCGTGTTTGTAGCGATCTGACTCTATGGACAGAGGTGCTATCTTTATTAACGTACCACCAGTCTTCGATGGCTCCAATTACTTATGGTGGAAAATTGATATGCGAGTTTTTCTTCAATCGCGTAATTTTCAATCATGGGTATATGTGGTGAATGGTTATGATGCGCCCATTGTTGCAGCTGGAGACGAAACTGTTTCCAAGAATATTGGTGAATATAATGCTGCCGAGATTCTTGTTGCAAAGCAGAATTCTGAAGGGTTAAATGCTGTCATACATGCCATTGCCCCAAGTCTTCAACACCATATGTCTAATTGCACTAGGTCTAAATATTCTTGGGATATCTTAGAAACCGTATTTCAATGAAACTCCAGTGAAAAGGAAGCTAGGCTTTAAAACCTTAATTCCGATTGGGATAACCTTCATATGTAAGATGAAGAAACATTTGATGAGTTTAATTACAAAGTTTCTGAAATTTTTAATGCATCTTTTGCATTGGGTAAGACAATTCCTGAAAAGGACATTGTGATGAAAATTCTCAGATCGCTGCAATCTAGATACGAGTCTAAGAAGCATGCCATCGTTGAGGGGAATAACCTCAATAATCTTTCCAGAAACACCTTGGTTGGGAAGCTAAAGATCTTTGACCATGAGCATACATCCAAAGTCGGTAAGAATGTTGCCTTTAAAGCACAGAAGAGCACTAAATTACTTTCCAAAGGTAAAAGTGTTCATGTCTCTGAGGATGATCAGTCTAAGAATGATTTTTCAGATGAAGACCTTGACAAGTCGGTCTCCTTGATCACTAGACAGTTTAGGGATCTTGTGTTGAAGAGAAGTAAAAGGTTTTCAAGAGACAAACCTAGGTCATCAGACAAACCTCACGGTCGCGTACCTCCTAAAAAAAGGGATGCTGACGAGGCTGATGACGAGGACATGCCTCAGTGCTTTAAGTGTAAGGGTTTTGGCCATTTTGCTAACGAATGCCCAAATAGTAGAAAATATACCGGGAACAAAGGTCTAGCTGTAACACTTGATGAAATGTCTGCAACCTATGATTCCGATGAATATAGGAAATCAAGTATAGGGATCCTTGGTGAAAACATCGATTTTGATACTTTTAGAAATAGATATATCAACCTCAATGGGTTCGGAGAAGAAGGAAACCCAATCAAGATGGAAGATTCTATAACTGGAAACCCTGTCAGTAATGTTTCAGGATCTACTGTATGTCTAGATGCTTGTACATCTCAGATGCCTGAATACTATCCAAGTTTGACGTGCTCGTTTTGTCCGATAAAGGGACACGAACTATCAAGGTGTTACAAGTACAAGCACCAAATAAGGCACGCCAGCAAACTTCAACGAAGAGCAGATCGATTAGCAAGGAAGCTGAAACTTGCTCAGCAGACCGCCGAGGTATGTAGGATGTTATCTTCGTCTAAGAAGATGGTTTCCAGGGATAGAGTAAAACCATTTGAAAAGAAAGTATGGTCGAATCGTTTTGATAGACAGAAGTCTGAAGATTCCTCCCTTGAGGAAAAAGATGGACAAATCGTTGTTCATCGCAACACAACTTGATTGTGTTTTTGGGAAAATCTTGTCTCATGTGCCTGATCGAAAAGAGACAATATTGAGTGCTGATTCAGGCTTCAGTAAAGGTTTTCCTTCTTTTCTTAGACTTGTTATTTTCTATCTATCAAATAAAATAAAGGGTTATTATCGACAATTCTACTCTTTATAGGGTTTTAGAGTTGGGCGTATGCGAACCTGTCAATAGGTTTCGAACCCTACATTCCTTTTTCCTGTTTGACATCCTATATAAGATTGCTTGTTGAGTTAAGTGATTCAATCACACAAATCCAGTTGTTTATAACTGTTCTCAAAGTACCATGTCAGATGGAAAAGATGTCAACATGATTGTTAAATCTTCAATCAAGGAAAAAGAAAAATCTCCTGTTTCTAAGTCCCTGAAAAGAAAAAGTAGGAATACAAGAAATCCCAGGGCCGTGCCTTCTAACTCTCAGAAGTTTTCCGATGTTCTTGATGAGTTGAAGGAATTAAGAAAGGAGATTCGTGAAATAAAGGCTTTTGTTTCAAAGTCCTTAGAAATTCATAGAGCCCTGGTACGACATAATCATCCAAGACAGTTCGTTGATATAAACTCCTATCTTCGTGAACCGTATGTTCCAATGGTTGTTGAAAACAAGGAGTTCGGGAATGATGCTGAATTTCTCAAAAGCTTTGTCGCCTAGGATGTCTTCTTTTTGGATTAGTTGGAAGAATAACTAGTGTTTTGAATAGCGATGATTGTGACTATACATACCTATTTTTTTTTCATCTTCTTATGTTATTTTTTAGGTTTAAATTCTAAAAATATTTGGAGGATGATGTTATTGCAGTATTGATCTTTATGATTTTGTGATATTGCAATTTGTTTATGGGATATGTATTGTTTACATCCGTGAACTTGAAGGTCCCATATTGCAGTCAAAAGTAAAGTCGTTCATGAATTAATATTCGTATTGATGAAAGGACGAATGGACTTTTGACAATTACAAAAGTTATGCCTATGCAGTCATGTATTTGATGGAAAATAGGATGATATCTTTTGTTTGACAAGGATAAAGTCTATTATATCGTTATGATGGAAAATAGAATAGATCATTGTATGTTATCCACGGTATTGATCTTCATTGATCCATCTTGTTATGTTTTACCGTGAAGGCTCAATTGAGTGTCTTATGTTGAGTACGATACAACTAAGTCGATTATTCTTATTGGCTTGTTGGTTGTTCCATAAGATGCTATATGTCAAGCATTAGGAACTAAATTAATCAACCAATTTGGTTATTTAGTTTGTACTCTATAAGTTTTCTTTCTTATGTTGAGTACATTTACGGTTAAGGTTGTCATATTCTATGATGAACTTAGTCGGGGTTCCATAAGTTCTCTTATGTTGAACCCAAAATAAGTAAATTGATTACTTCGGTGATTAGTTTGGTTGTTTGTATTCCAATTAGATTAATTATAGGTTCTCTTGTAATTAATCTAGTTGAGTTTTCATATATTCCACAAATTCTTGTGTTGAGTATATGAACGGCTATACTAATCATGTTCTATTGGTTAATGTAATCGTATATTCCGTAAGGTTTTCCTTATGTTGAGCATGTGAACGATTAAGTTAGTCATCTCCGTATGATTACCTTAGTCGTAGCTCCGTAAGTTTACTTATGTTGAGAACTTTCAATTAAATTGATCACTTTTGTGGTTTGATTTAGTTGCGTTTTCAATTGAATTAATCATGGGTGTACTTGTGATTAATTTGGTTGAGCTTCGGATATAGAAAATCATTCCTATGGTTTGTTGGTGTCCAATTAAAAAATCCTTTTTTTTCTTCGAAATTAAGGTCGCTCTTGTTGTTCTCTCGGGAATGACATCTAATGGGGGAGAGTTCTTTTTAATTTGTTCTTAATGGTAATATCTTGCGGGGTGTGCGGATGTGGAATTTTATAAGGGTTATCTTGTATCTTAAAACTTCTTGATGAATGCATTTAGCTTCGGCTTTATGATTGCATCTAAATTAAGTTGGTATGTATTTTTTAGTCTATGAAATGTCTCTTGTGGAAATTTCATTATGATCCCGTTCTTGTACCTTTGCCAATTTTATTGACAAAAAAGGGGAGAAATAATGTAGTTCACACTACAAATACATATGGTTTTCGGATCATTGTGTAGGGGGGGGGTGGTTTCCATGATCGAGATGGAGTATTGACTAAGGGGTAATGATACATATCACCGTAGTATTATTGTTAAAGTCGTGATACAATTGGACTTTGATGTTACATAATAATACTATGACACTGTATAATAATGATCGAGAATCTCGATTTCTCTCATTGTTATAGCTACGGATCTTCAACAACGGTGATGCTAAAATTACAACCTTTGGGATCATTGGAGTACTTGGAAGGACGAAGATTTCAGGGAAGTTGAAGATTAGACTATGAAATAGGAGCCACTAAAGTTTATCTTTTTTGTATTCCATATGTATTAATAGTTTTGTCACTAAAATTGACAAAGGGGGAGATTGTTAGAGCATAGCTCGGTCGACCTTGCATGCGTTGTTATCTCAAGCATGTTTATCTATGTTAGTGATCAAAACTATAAGTCTTGATTTCTAGCCTACATAGCTAAGTCTCGGACTAGGATAGAAAAGTGTAGTTGAGATCAAGGACTTCATGGCGATTCATCATACAACGACGAAGATATATACAAGGAACCGTGGAACTTCATCAACAAAAAGGTATGTGGAGACTTGAACTTATCTATCACTCAAAAGTCTATATATTCTATCTCCTACTTCTTATGAGACAAAAGTCGTATGCTATATAGACTAGATCATACACATTTGATATTTCGAGCTGAGCATTCATTGCTTATCTTTTATCTCGAAATCGTGTGTTGGTAATGAGTTTCGCTTTGATCAAGTTTATCTTCACCTAGTGACGAAAGTCATGAAAAGTTTCAATCACTTTGAGAATTGCTCTGACGTGAATCGGTCTGTGAATAACGACTACATAGCGTCTTCTGAGAATGTCTTAATGATTGAAATGAGAGTTTAGATTACATAACCATGTATTCCTTGAACCGAAGTTTTCGAACTTTGTTTATCAAGAGAAATCAGGAGGATTGTGGAATTGGCTTGCCAATTCCGCGAACCCAGTCCGCACACTCAGTCCGCGAACTGTCGGAAGTTCTCGACCGAGAATTTCTGCTGGATTTTCCAAACTCGTTTGGGTGCTAAGTCCGCAAACTCAGTCCGCAAACCCAGTCCGCGAACTGGCGGAAGTTCTGTTTTCGAGAATTTCTGCTGAGTTTGGAAAACTCAACCGATTAACTTAAGTCCGCGAACTTGTTTGTGAACTTAAGAGGTTATGATCTAAATATGTGATCTGAACATGAAACATTAAATTACTAAGGAATGGTTTATGCAAACCGTGGCTATAATGTTCATGAGACGATTCAATCGAATTGAATCATCTTTGTTTCAATTGTGTCTTGTGTAGTTACATAAGATCTCATAGCAATTGAACAACTCTTTAACTAGTTCATTTGAGTCAATTGAACTAGTTATGGTGAAGAATAACAAGGTTAATATGAAATGCTCATATGGTTAACCTTTTGGGTTACTATGTTGAACAAGCATACACGTACACGTTTGGGCATGGTTTTCACAAACCCAGTAAACGTCTACCAAAGTGTGTGTGACAAGCTAAGTTTTCGATCTAACGGTTGAGAAATATTAGCTTGAATCTAAATCGGGTTTTCATATAACGGTGAATAAGGATTGCTTTGTAACTAAGGAAAAACCCTTATTTGAAGGCTATATAAAGGAGACATCTAGCATTGTGAAAAACTAATCCCCACATGTATGTGTGCTACTAGTGCGCCCTCTAGAGTCGATCTCCATTAACCTTTGATTTTTTTCTCTAAAATCAGGTTAACGACTTAAAGACTTCATTGGGATTGTGAATCCAGACTGATACTACTTTTATCGTAGTTGTGTGATCTGATCTTGCATCTTCTATCGTACAAGTACAATCGATTGATTGACTTGAGATCGTGAGAGTTCTCCGATAGGCAAGATAAAGAAGTCACAAACATCTTCGTCTCACTATTTGTGATTCCTCGACAAACCGCCTGTGTAGTCAGGAAGGATTGTAGAGAGGTGATTGATTAATATAGGCTGTTCTTCGGGAATATAAGACCGGGTTATCAATTGGTTCCTGTTCACCTTGATTTTATATCAAAAGACGGAACAAAACCTAGGGTTTATCTGTGGGAGACAGATTTATCCTTTGGTAGACTTTTCTGTATGAGACAGATTTTTTTATTATCAAGTCTGTGATTTTGGGTTGCAGCAACTCTTGGTTGTGGGTGAGATCAGCTAAGAGAATCAAGTGCGTAGTATCCTGCTGGGATCAGAGGCGTAGGAATACAACTGTACCTTGGATCGGTGGGAGACTGATTGGGGTTCAACTATAGTCCAGTCCGAAGTTAGTTTGCAGTAGGCTAGTGTCCGTAGCGGCTTAATACAGTGTGTATTCAATCTAGACTAGGTCCCGCGGTTTTTCTGCATTTTCGGTTTCCTCGTTAACAAAAATTCTGGTGTATGTGTTATTTCTTTTCCGCATTATATTTTATATAATTGAAATAATACAGGTTGTGCATTCGTGATCATCAATTGTAAATCCAACCTTTGGTTGTTGATTGATATTGATTGATCCTTGGATATTGGTCTTTGGTACCGTCCAAGTTATCTCTCTTTGATAAAGACACACAGATTTCTAATTGCTTGAGTAAAGATCAAATCGAGAGATTGAGATATAAACTCTTTGATATATCTTTTTATTGATTGAGTCTGACTGTCTAGTTGATTCTTATAAAAAGTATATTGAAGTTTGTCCATACAGATTGCTAAGCGAAATATTGGGTGGTGTTGTTAGACCCCCGCTTTTTCAACCTGGAAATCTAAGAAACAACAGGTTGTTTCCTTATCCATTGCTGAAGCAGAATACATAGCAATGGTGAAAGGCATTTGTGAATTGTTATGGTTAAAGAGGCTTATGGAGGAGCTCGGTTTCCTTACTGAAAAACCTATGAAGTTTTTTTGTGATAACCAGTCAGCAATCAAAATTGCATAAAAAATCCGGTGCAACATGATCGAACGAAACCCGTATAAATTGATAGGCACTTCATTTATGAGAAACTCGAAGAATACATTACTGAAGTACCATATGTCCGAACAACACAACAAATATTCTGACTAAGGACGTATCAAATAATATATTTAAAGATTCACTTGTCAAGTTTGGGCATATGTGATATATAAGCACCACCTTGAGGGAGAGTGTTGAATAATTAATAATGAATAGAATAAGTAGTTAGCCATTGACATATTTGTAGTTGTAATAGTACTCGTAGGACTTTTTTTCTTTTTTTCTTCCGACTACACGTTATTGTAAGAAGACGTGTTTTCATTAACTCATTCTCTGTTCACATCTTGTATAACCTTGATAAATATGTCTTCTTGGAGAGGAATAAGATCATCCAATATCATTTATTGATAAACCTTAAGCTTCTTAATAATCTTCTGATAGGATATAAACATTGGTGTTTGGGACACTTTTATTTCTCTTTCTTGGGGTACTGGTCTTTAAGCTTCAAACTGTGATGGGATAAAGGTTTTGGGTTTGTGGTTTAATGTTTCTGTAGTGGGTAACTCCGTGTAACCCACTTTAATGTTTATACAGTCGGTAACTCCGTGAAGTTTTTTGTTATTAGGAAAGCTAATACAGATAGGAGAAAAGCTGACTTTTATTCATCAACATTTGACTTAGAGTCAATAGGGGGTGAATAGACAACCATAAACATCTTGACATCCTCTATCTCCTCTCCATCTCTTACACTACCATCTTCATTTGAATCATTTCTTTATCTCAATGCAACTAATTATTACTCATCTCTTTATCTCGATACAACTAATTATTACTTTTTCATTAACTTTTTGTTTTCCTTTTAGATTTTTCATTAGATTAGTTATTCATTTTTATTCGAGAACACTTATATATCAATAGGTTAAAACTTTTTCATACACAAAATTTTCTAGCAAATGATTAGAAAAGCTCAAATGATATGATTCAGCCTTGGAACCTTTTGGACAGTCTGATTCTTCCTCCAATCAAATCCATATGTTGATCTGATAATTAGAAATCAAAGGTGGAAACGATAATCGAAAAAGATTTCCCTTTACCATGTCTTCAAGTTAAGCACTTCGTAACACTATTCTTCTAATTTAATTAATGAAACGAAAATGTTCCTGTTAATCTTAATCTGATCGATATAAAACGAATGTCTAGCCTAAGAAACATGACTAACTCCCTATACTTTGAAAGAAGCTAATTTTCAAGGTATCCCTTTTAGTTTACTAGAAAAGAAAAAAAGAAACAACTAAGTTCGGAAATAATTATCTTAGATGATGAACATATCGACGAACTAGAAGAAAAAAAATTCTTACAGTTTCCATTTAAGTCTATATATTACCAAGGACTCCTATTGTTAGATGATCAAGCTCATAAGATTTTTGTTACTTGGTAAATGATACAAGGACCATACGAGGTTGAAGGCAAGAAAAAAAAAAAAAAAAAAACA